>NW_027361747.1:0-267500 GCF_039654945.1 Dendrobates tinctorius
ACCAGAAGAGAGGAAAATTGCAAGCCGCTAATACAGAAAACAAGATTCCGCAAAAATGCGCCCGTATAATGACCAGGTGGTTAGGCAATCACAGCCCCAGCTCCAAAAGGAAAGCCGAGGGAGTAAACACCAATCAAAACAAAATATTGCTTAATATATATCCAGAATGTCGTGTATTTATTATTTTTGATAAACTATATATAAGACGTATATATTGTATGCGTAAATAATTATATTTTCTATGAAAAAGCAGAAAAATTTAACCTAGCAAAGAAATAAGAACAATTAACCAATTATATTGTATTCTATATAATTGTTATTATTTATAATAGATTTATTATTTATTTTTATGAAATGACGTTATATATTTTATTATTTTTTATATATATTTATATATTTACTTATTTTTGTTTTTATTTTTTTATTTTTTTATATGTGTCTAAATTAAAATTAAGCTGGATATTTATTGTAACAATTAGTATCTGTATATTTTATATTAATAAATGAAAATATTCTGTTAGAAGACTGTCAATACAAAAATCAACTGTAGAAGCTAATTATATATTAATTATAACTAGAAGTAATATCACTCTATAATATATTATTTTGTGCAGTGTAATAGTAGATCCAATAAAATCATGTCCCTAGAAATCAATTTTAATAAACAGATTATGCAGGTTAGCAGTCTTCAGAGGCATACTTCAAGGTACCACCTCCATTCACACTGACAGGGAGCAGCTGTAAGGATCCACTATGCAGGGAAGTTGGCACAGATCCAGCGATGACATCACAGACAGAGGAGGAGAGGCTGGAGCACATAGGGAGACAGCGGTCTGTGGTAAGATCCACCCAGGCAGTGTGCCCGAAGGCCCAGACACCCCGGTCCACCAGGGTCAACTCCAGAGAAGATACAGGAGATCAATCCAAAAAGATCTCAGCCACTCACAGGAAGTTGGAGGCAGTGGTGATGTCACTGAAGGAAAGGAGCATGGAGCGGTCTATACAGCAAGATCAATCACTTTGTGCCAGGAGTAAATCCATCCAAAAACCAGCGAAAAACCCACAATGGGGTAGGGGCACACTCAGGGAAGGGAACTCAGAACGTTCTGCTGCAGAGACTTCACCCCCGATGTGCCAGGGGCAATCACATTCAAAAGGGGGCGAAACCCCCCCGGTGGGGTAGGGGCACACCAGAGGAAGGACCAGGAAGGTGTTTTGGGGCACTTTGTCACTTATGCAAATAACGGTGACGTCACCAAGGGGGCAGGAGAAGACGTCTGGAGCAGTCTTTGATGAGAACTTCAGCACTGGAGTTCCAAGAGAAAAAAACAATCAAAAGGGGGCAAAAAAAACCCCGGTGTGGTAGGGGCACACCTAGAGAGGGCCCTGGAAGGTGTTTTGGTGTAATTTGATATATCCCTTAAATAGCGGTGACGTCACTGAGGGGAGGAAGATGGCGCCCAGAGCAGCCTCTCACAGGATCTTCACCCCTGGTTTGCCAAGGGTTAACACAGTCAAAAGAGGGCCAAAACCCTCCGGTTGGACAGGGGCATACCTAGAGAAGGTCCAAGAGGATGTTTTGCAATAAATTGGCACAGTACCAAAATAACGATAATGTCACTGAAAATTGGCAAAACCGCCAAAAATCAAAAAATTGTGTGAAAATGATTATAAATCCACACCAATGTAATGAAGGATGAAAAATAAAATATTTAAAAGAAAAAAGAGGCAGTCTTTGAGTCTTTTTTACCTCAGACAGGGTCTCTCACAGTGACACGGCATCAACCGACGCCATCTTAGCAGGCCACAGTCTTCGCCACAGGATAAAATGTCCTAGGTATATCCGATTTTGACAGGAAACGTCTTAAAACGTGCCAAACAACTTGCTGAATAAAAGTAGGTATGAATGAGACCGAAAATTTAGAAATATAGTTGCGTAGTCTGTAGCTGTAGAGGGTTACCTCAGGAGCACGCACGTGTAGGGTCAGTGGGCCGGACTAGGGGGTGGTCCCTCTCTTACCGCACAGAGACGTAACAGAGACACGATGGAGGCAAGTGTCAGGTACAACAGGTCCAAGTTTATTCTCTTGCCGTCTGCCTGACGGCCTCCGAAGTACACCGCACCTCAATTCACTTCACTTATCGGCCCTCCGTTTCAAGGGCCGCTTCACGCACACCGTACTTTACACGGGGACATACATTTATGCACCGTCCCCTCTTCACTCTTCGACGCTCCTGTCAGATCTGTCATTGTGGCCGCCTTAGGCCCGTAAACCAACAGTACTTTTACTGATCAGACCTCATCTGGAATATTGTGTCCAATTTTGGGCACCACATTTTAAAAAAGACATCAACAAACTGGAGCAAGTTCAGAAAAGAGCGACCAGAATGGTGACCGGTCTGCAAACCCTGTCTTATGAGGAAAGGTTGCAGGATTTGGGAATGTTTAGTTTGCAAAAGAGAAGACTGAGAGGAGACTTAATAGCTGTCTACAAATATCTAAAGGGCTGTCACATTGTAGAAGGATCAACTTTATTCTCATTTGCACAAGGAAAGACTAGAAGCAATGGGATGAAACTGAATGGGAGGAGACACAGATTAGATATTAGAAAAAACTTTTTGACAGTTAGAGTGATCAATGAGTGGAACAGGCTGCCACGAGAAGTGGTGAGTTCTCCTTCAATGGAAGTCTTCAAACAGAGGCTGGACAGACATCTGACTGGGATGATTTAGCGAATCCTGCTTTGAGCAGGGGGTTGGACCAGATGGCCCAGGAGGTCCCTTCCAACTCTACAATTCTATGATTCTATGATCAGTCGTCTCTCCCAATACGGTATGCTTTACCTTGGTGCCTCATCTATGCTGCGGTACTTTTGTGTCAGGCACCCCCCTGACTTTCTCTCTCCTCAGACCCCCTGGTTTAGTTTTCCTCACAGTGCACGAACTGTCGTCCTCCTGTCACTGGAGCTTCCCCTGGGGACTGGAACTTTCTGGAACCCTCCTGTCAAATTTATATCATTCCTGGTTCCCTGTAACTCCGCCCCCCATGACCAAAGGTTTCCTAAGCCCTAAGCTGATGTCAAGTCCTTTGCTCACACTCCTCCCTGCCCTCTACTGGTCAACCCAAGGTACTGCACGTCCACTACACTTTCTCAGCTGTTTCCCCACTGTAGTAACTGACACCTGTCTAAACTGTGCAAACCTTCCTCTCGCTATTCTGACAAGTCTGTCTGTCCATCAGGTCACCTTCCCTACACATGCAGTGCGACTTACATCACCTGCGCCTAGGCCACGCCCCCGACCTTCAAAATCTGATCAGCGGGAGCCTGATTCTGAACAGTCTGTTGAGAGAATGAAGCCTCAGTGCTCCATCAACAGCCATGGCCCCTTTAGTGTTCACCAGGCACAGCGCTGCACCGTTTTGTTGTGGCTGCCTGTACCTGGTACTGCAGCTCCATTCTATTTATGTCAGATGGACGACCTTGTATACTACAGATAATCTGACCATCCTAAATAGCATCCTAAAAAACCTCTAAGGTAAGATGTACATAGCAGTTTCTCTCCATTTGAGAAAAATGGTATGATCAGAGTGTGATTGGAGTAACAAAACTGAGCAGGATTGAAAAGTCCAACATGGAGGACTTTCTGACCTGGAGTAACAAGGGATGTCAGCTTTCCCATAACATACTATGAGATCCATTCTCGCATCAGTTTCCCTCCGGTGTGTCCCTGCTGCGCTGGAAGGGACAAAAATAGGATGGTTGGATAGATGGGAATGAGGCCTAAAAAAGCATTGAATGGCGTACACCACAGATTTGTATCTATATTAAGAGTCTATACAATGAAAGTTCAACTTAGAGAAATCTCCCTAATGTTTTTTTTACAAAATATCTAAGTACAGCGCTTCCAGGACCTTCTTACAATGATGTCAAAACAGAACAATTTTGAGGTCCAGAATTAGAATTGTGGGAAAATGGGCCAAGCACTGTCCTAGGACACAATATTCTCCCTGAGGCCAGATACCCTATTCTTTCTACTACATACTAATACAGTACAAGCCAGGTTCCAAAATTCCCACTGACGGCACCGATTGGTCATTTTATGCAAGGACATGCTCTTCTGACTAGACGAACTGTAGCCCTGTTGTCAATGTATTTGTATATTTCCAGGAAGAATAACAGAAGAATGAAACTGCAGAATAATAAGAAAAGATAAACCAGAAATGCTAATTTTTGGGACATAAAAGTATTTACTCAAGCCAACATGTTAGGAGAGCCGACCGTTCCTCTTCTACTGGCAGCAAGGCGTAGAGTCCAGTTCTCGTGTATTTTTCTACGCTGGCTCACTAATCAGTGTTAATAAATCTGTTTCCCTGCAGAAATGCTTACTCAGGACATTCATTGAGGTTATCACTAAAGGCTTCTCCTCCTTCCACAACACATTGTGATGACAGCTTGCATTAAATTAATGACAAATACTTTTACTTTAGGATTACACATGTTTTTGCTTTTAATGCAAGAACGAAATTGAAATCCCAAACAGGTGATTACTACATTTTGGCTTCTTCAGCGAAACAGCCATTAAGGACATTGTGATGGTCCAAGGGCCATACTTCCAGCAGGCATTTGGCTCAGGCTTTCAGGAATATGGACAAAGTTTTAATTAGATTTCCAAGAGATGATGGATGTTGTTCCTTAATGCAAGAATATGTGCTACATTAACAAGACTGCCTGTTTGATTTCTACTGCAGCCGCACAAAGACCCAGCTCTGCTAATATCCAGACATGAAACATTACAATATTCAATCCAATTCTTTCTTGTTTCTTTTTTTCCCCTCAAATATAAAATGTTGGCTCGTCTACTACATTTGTATTAGGCTTGTTTCATTCTTTTCCAGCAATGGGATTTTTGCTGTGACTTTGGGAGAACACGGATCTGACTTTTTCCCCTCACAAAAATATTTCATTTAATCAAATGTAAGACAAGAATGTCAAAATCTTAGTATTATTCCACCTTTAATGCCAAGCTGCGACTACCAACAGTTGTTCTGTGAGATTTCTGGTCTTAAATAAACTTTGAGAACCTTAAAGCATTGGTCCCAAATACCAATTAATATCTCTTCTGAATGCCTTTCTCTTTAATTCCATAATCTAATCTATTTTTTAATATACTTCAATGAATCCTTCCCTAACTGCACTATCTAACAGGTTTTTTTTGCAACTTCCTTTTTGATGGTTTGATTTGAAAATCCCCAGCATCATCAGTGACCTCAGCCTCTGCCTCCTCCCTGAAACAAAGCATGATTGAGGACTTTCGTTTCAGGGGCCGGGTTAGTCACTGATATGTACTGTGCGATGTGCACAATGACAGTGCGCTCTCTCACTCATTCAGATCAGTAGTAACAAGCTGGCAACAGAGCGCACTGTTGGTGAGCATACTAAGAATACCTGGGCTACAGAGGCCAGCACTGCCCCAGCCAGTGACGTCACTTGTAGGGGCGACGATGGTCTATGCGAGCCAGTCGTACGATGCGCACTAACCGCAGCTTTTGCCCCCTGATGATGATTCGTTTGAGTATCCCATCATGAACTAGGATTCTCAAATGAAGCACCATTAAAGAGAAGTGTAATTATGGAAGGATAGGAAATTTTTAAGTAAAGTATTTTAGAGAATAGATTAAATTATAGCATTCAAAACAGAGATTTAGGATCAAAATGGATTTGCATTTTGAACCATCCCTTTAAAGAATGTCAGGTGTCAGTTTTTGCTCTTATTTTATTGCTGCTGCTCCAGATAACTTCTGGGTTTTTTTTCTGTCCATAATACGGTTCCAGAGATAAGGGCCCTTTTATTTCCGGCCGGTGGCCTCCGCCACTGATAGCAGTTGATTGACAGGGGTGCCAGGTCCCAGCTGATCAAACATTGATGACCGATTTCAAGAATAGGCCATCAATTTAAAAGTAGTGGACAACATCATTAATATCTGGTTACACACTGTTTGGAATAAATAGCTGCAATCAATCGCTTTCTACAACTATGAACAAGCTTGTTACACATCTAAGCTGGAATTTTGGAGCACTCTTCTTTGCAAACTGCTCCAGCTGTCTCATATTTGAAGGGCACCTTCTCTCCACCGGTCTTCAATACACTACATTATGATCCAAAATCCTTTGGTAATTTTCACATTGCATGATGTATTGCACACAGTCAAGGCATCCAGTGCCAGAAGCAACACAACAACTCCAAAACATCTTAGACCCTGCACCATGTTTTACTCTAGTAATGTATTCTTTTCTTTGTAGGCATCATTCCATTTTCTGTTAACAGTAGAATGATATGCTTTACCAAAAAGCTCTACCTTGGTCTCATCTGTTCACAAGATGCTTTCCCAGAAGGATTTTGGTTTGATCACATACATTTTGGCAAACTGAAGCCTAGCTTTTTATGTCTCTTTGTCAGCAGTGGGGTCCTCCTGGCAGAGGCGTACATAGAAATGATGGGACCCCATAGCAGAAGTTCTAATTGGGCCCCACCCACCACCATAAAATAAAATACATATTTGTTGGGGTCACAGTAAAGCATATCTCACAACTTTGCAGCCTTTACAAAGTAATTTTACTCTTGCTGAAGTCCTAAATTCCACTTTCATTGCCCCAATAAAGTATGATGCCAACAAAAGTACCCCCCCAAACACAGTATGATACCTATGGTGAATTCCACATTAACTTCCACATTCATAGTATAATGATCTTACTGTACTCCATCTCAACTCCCAAGGCAACATATGGTGATCCCAACACAGTATGATCCCCCTAACTGTGACCCCCACACAGATCTCTATGCAGCGCAGTGAGCCTGCACACAGTATAATGGCCCCACACCTTTCCACACTGTATAATAGCCTGCACTAGCCCTCCATACAATATAATATTAGGACTGTCCCACAAGGGTTGCCGTGACGTGGCGGGATGGCTTCTATATTATTTTGATCAAAATTATGTTAACTAAATACCCTTATTATTACTATTATTACTACCTTCATGCAATTTTTGCAATATATTTTTTTACTTTTTTATTCCAGGATATTTGTTTTGTGTTTTGCTTTTGGTTTTCTCAATATAATACTGTACACAGGCCTCCACACTGTATGCTGGTCCCCGCACAAACCTTCACACTGTGTAATTGCTTGCATACAGTATAATGGCTACTACATAGCCCTCAAATATTATAATGGACCCCACATAGCCCTCCAAATATTATGATGGCCCCACATAGCCTTCTATATAGTAAAATGGGCCCCATATAGTCCTCCATATAGTATAATGCATGCCCATTAATCCTAAATATGGTATAATGCACTTCCCATGAGCCTCCATATGGTATAATGCACTCTCTGTGATCCCCCATATGGTATAATGCGCTCCTCATGGTCCTCCATATCCAAAGAACAACACAAAAGTGTACTAGTCCAAGATATTCGTAAATAATGCAAATATTTTATAAAAAATTCATAGAAAAATTGTACACAGAACAACACAGGAGAAAAACATGAGGGAATGATGGACAAAATGTGCAAAATATGCTGCTGTTAATTAAAGGGCACACCACCCCACTGGAAACCAACCACAGGAGCTAAATTATATATATCAAAATCAAAAAGTAATGACTCAATAGTGAAAATGGAGCCAAGTATCAAGGGTAACAATGGCTAATGCAGATGTCCACCCCAAATATAAGTAACTAGCTGAAGAGCCCGGCGCTGCCCGGGCATAGTAACTAACTGTGGTTAGTTATAGCAACTTATAAATATCTTCCATCCCATAGTCCCGTGCCCATATACCCATCATACATATCCTCCATCCCATAGTCGAGTGCCCATATACCCATCATACATATCCTCCATCCCATAGTCCCGTGCTCATATACCCATCATACATATCCACGATCCCATAGTCCCGTGCCCATATACCCATCATACATATCCACGATCCCATAGGCCCGTGCCCATATACCCATCATACATATCCTCCATCCCATAGTCGAGTGCCCATATACCCATCATACATATCCTCCATCCCATAGTCCCATGCCCATATACCTATCACACATCCTCCATCCCATAGTCCCATGCCCATATACCCATCATACATATCCTCCATCCCATAGTCCCGTGCCCATATACCCATCATACATATCCACCATCCCATAGTCGAGTGCCCATATACCCATCACACGTCCGTCATCTCATAGTCCCATGCCCATATACCCATCATACATATCCTCCATCCCATAGTCCTGTGCCCATATACCCATCATACATATCCGCCATCCCATAGTCCCGTGCCCATATACCCATCATACATATCCGCCATCCCATAGTCCAGTGCCCATATACCCATCACACGTCCGTCATCTCATAGTCCCATGCCCATATACCCATCATACATATCCTCCATCCCATAGTCCCGTGCCCATATACCCATCATACATATCCGCCATCCCATAGTCCAGTGCCCATATACCCATCACACGTCCGTCATCTCATAGTCCCATGCCCATATACCCATCATACATATCCTCCATCCCATAGTCCCGTGCCCATATACCCATCATACATATCCTCCATCCCATAGTCCAGTGCCCATATACCCATCACACATCCTCCATCCCATAGTCCCGTGCCCATATACCTGTCATACATATCCTCCATCCCATAGTCCAGTGCCCATATGCCCATCACACATCCTCCATCCCATAGTCAACCATTATGACATCAAAGTGAGCGGTGGGGCTTGCAACCTATGATGACATCATCGTCACCATGGCAACCATTATGACATCATAATGAGGGGCGGGGCTTGATACACACACTTTTTCCCCATTATGTAGATAGGGGCAAAATTGTTTGGTGAATTGGAACACGCGGGGTTAAAATCTCACCCCACAACATAGCCTAGGATGCTCTCGGGGTCCAGACGTGTGACTGTGCCAAATTTTGTGGCTGTAGCTGCGACGGTGCGGATGCCAATCCCGGACATACACACACACATATGCATACATACATACACACTTGAGCTTTATATATTAGATTGCTAGTATGCTGATGAAACATGTGGACATATGAACAGCGTTACCTGTATATACGGATGGGCTCAGCCACTAGAGGTGATCCAGGGAGGTGTACACGCCCACCCCAAACGCGTTTCGGCCTTTGCCATCGTATAATGCATTCCCCATGTTCCCCCATATGGTATAATGCACTTCCCATGGTCCTTCATACAATATAATGCTCTCTCTATGGTTCTCCATGCAATATAATGCTCCACCCCTGGTCCTCCATAAAACGTAATGCACTACCGATGGTCCTCTACAGAATATAATGCACTCCCCATGGTCCTCCATATAATATAATACACTCCCTGCTCTCCCCATGGTCTTCCATAGAATATAATGCTTTCCTCATAGTCCTCCATAGATTAGAATGTCACGGGCCCGATAGCAGTTGCGTGGCCTGCCGCCGTTGGCGGTACGCCACTACCTCCTGGGTAGCGTTTCATTTAATTGAATGTCGACAGATAGTTCGCGTTGACACTGATGCATCCTGAACAGGCAGGACTGCTTGAATGTCTTTGGACCTGCTTATCCACCATCCGGACTATCCTGCGTTGCAACCTTTCAGCAATACTTCTCTGTTGTCCACTTGCAGAGAGATTAGCTACAGTGCCATGGGTTGTAAACATTTTGATTATGCTGCGTACCATGGAAAAAGGAACATCAAAATCTCTGGAGATGGACTTATAACCTTGAGATTGTTGATATCTTTCAACAATTTTGGTTCTCAAGTCCTCACAGTTCTCCTCTCCTCTCTTTCTGTTCTCCATGTTTAGTGTGGCACAGAGACACACAATGCAAAGACTGAGTCAACTTTTCCCCTTTTTATCTGGTTTCAGGTGTTATTTTCATATTGCTCCCACCTGTTACTTGCCACAGGTGAGTTTGAACAACTATCACAAGCATGAAACAAAGTTGTTTAGCTGCAGTTTTGGAAAAGTGCAAACAATTTTGTCCTGGCCTATTTTGGGGGTTTTGTGTGAAATTATGTCCAATTTGCCTTTTTTTTTGTGTTGTTCCAATACACCCAAAGGAAATAAACATATGTCTAACAAAACGTGTAATTGCAATAATTTTCTGGGAGGAATATTTAATTTTCTGGAACAATTTCAAGGGTGCCAACACTTTCGGACATGACTGTAATATAATTCTATAGAAATTGTATATTCACTTAAAATTTACCTGGCTTGCCGCTTGCATTTTACTATTCAGTAAAAGGGATTGTTCGATATCCACAGCATCGAGAATAAATATATGATTTCTGGTTGTCACACCTGTAGGACCGGTGAAGTTTGCGGTAAAGTGTTCGAATGGATCAATGGTTATTCATATGTCGTGTTGTCCCATCCAAAGTCTATGGAACTAGGGCGTGTTTAAAAAATTCTGGTCATAATAATGTGTATTATTAACATCCAATCTCGTTCTATACTTGTTCTGTACATGCTACAGGAAGATTGGTGCAACTATGAGACCGATATCATTACAAAACTTACAGCATTCAATACGCAAGAGTCGATGCTTGTAATAAATATGACTGGGGGCTCAATGTCAGTTTTCAGCATCAAGTGAGGTATTATCCATGATGATAGAAAGAACTTAGAAATTGATCTCGTTAAAAGTGTCATTGAAAAGACCACAGGTTGATTCGCCCAGTTCTGGCTTTAGTGCATGGAGAGGACAGTACAGAGATGGAAATATTACAGACGTAAGCCAGGACTAAATGAAACGTTGTAATTACAGTAATTCCTAGAAATAAAGCAAAACTGACATTAAAATGAAAATGGATATAGAATACCAAACGACGAACTCTTGAAAATTACATGTTGTGTCCAATGATCTCTAAGCGCCAAATCATTAAAAGGCTTATGCATCATCCTGGGATATTAATATTCCAATACTCTTGTGAAAATGGACTTCATTAATAGTCTTGAGAATATTTCTTGTTTGCAGGGGTGAAAGAAAATGCTTCATTAGTTTCTCCCCCCTCAGGGATTAGCTTCTGCTATTTAATGGGGCAGTTGGATTTAGAAACCCCAAATTCAAATGGTCTATTATGGAACTCTGAAATAATAGGGAGTGCTCCTGTTCTGCCCATTCTGTGCAGCTAGATATTTTTAAGTGCTGTTACAGCTATTGCCAGTAGGTGTCATAAATTGCCCTTCTCCTTTTATTCATGTGTTTGGAATTTTCTGTTGTCCAAATGGTTAATTGTTCAGAACCGCCCTTCTTCCTGCCCTGGTCAACAACATGTAATCATTCTCCAGCTGTCTCTGGAGTAGCTCACACCTGCTCAGCTCTTTGCAAACCATTGCTTATAACAAGCGGATTCCGGTAAGGATAATGCAATTATGAGTTATGCATCTGTGTTAGCAGCCATAATTCAGCTCCCTATGATGTTTGCAATGCATGCTCAGCTCCTGTGATGTTATTTCACTGCATGTTTGTTATAAGCATCCTCTAGTTATGCATCCTCCGTTCAGTGAGTGTAAAGCTGGCAGCCATTAGGTATTTTAGACCTCTTTCTCCTTTGCTGCTGTGTATGTTATATTGCCCAGCTCTTACATAATGCATGACAACAGCATCCTGTATCATTGCTACTGTTGTGATACCTGCATTGCTATTACCTGCCAATATTCGTGTATTGTATACTGTCTTTCAGTACTGACATGCTGCATTATCTGTCTCTTGTAGTTTTTACCTGAATCATCCACATGTTGTACAACAACCCCTGATCTCATCTACTACTCTGTTCTACTATACCATCTGTTATCATCTCCCATTGTTGTCCATATCATCCCAATAAATAATAGACTTAAGCACCCATACAGTCTTGTTTCTGGGAGTGGATGACAGGTTAAGCCGCATGCTGGAATCCACACAGTGTCATACGTGGAAGAAGGCAGAACATCTCCCAAATTCCTCAATAATCCAGACAAGAAAAGCAACAGAGTGTTCCTTGCTGTATAGGTGCCCGCATATACAAGAATTACAACAAGAGATGATTAATTTTAATGAGAATGTGTAATCCTTCAATTCTCCTGTAGTGGCGCTGCTGAGATTCATCCCATATTACAGATGATCGCTTTTTATTTGATCAACTGATTCAAGTAGGAATTTATAACAAATATACATTGTCTAAGTCTGGCAAGTAATGTAAATAGAAAGTAAATCAAAGTGAAATTCCTGGCATAAAAAAAATGAAAACTTTTTGGCTGGAGTTCTAAATGCAGTTTTTGATCCAGATTTTGCTCCTAAGCCATAAATGGATCCAGGGGGAAGGAAAGTATAAGGCTACATTCACATGATGAGATTTTGGTGAGTATTTGATGTTGCTGATTTTCTGCTCCATTTCTGCATCCATTAAGTAAAATTGGTTACTTGCTTTTTTTTCAAAATACTTAGTGTCAAAAACTCATTGTTCAGGGCCCAATGCAGTATAACATTCGCGCCTGTTTTTTTCAACTTTTTAGTGTTTTGTTCCTTTTTTTTTTTTGCCATATTCTTCTTTCCAATTGTGCCTTTTTTGAAGTCTAATTGATGTTTTTCCTTTCCTTTATTTTTATTTTTTTTTATTTTTTTTAAGTTCGCAACTGTGGGTAGAGTATAGGGTTTACAAAAGTTTTCGCCTCATTCTTAATTTGCAACTTTTAAAAAAGTCGCAAATTTTAATGCAAATGTTCTCCAGTCCCCGTGGAGTGATTTTAGGTGCACCATTTATGTGAGACTTTTTGCGCTAAAGAGTCACAAAAACAGTCAGGGAAGAAAGACCATTTTTGACTTTGCACAAACTTCATTAACCACATGTGCCATTTTGAAGAATTCGATGGGAAAAAAAAAACTACGGATATCAAAAGACATAAGAAAAGTATCTTTGAAGTAAATGTAAGTAATGAAATGATGCATGTGATTCATGAGTTTAGCACAAATTAAAAAAATAGTTTTATTCCCATCTTGAACTTTTTACAAAGTCAGATGTTTCACAAAATGTTGCAAAAAATAACGTCCACACTTTTTGTACTCAAAAATACACTGCGGGATGGAGGGGAGAGGTTTAGACAGGAGAGGATTTCTTCCAAATCTTGTTACTTTTTAAGAAGTCGTAATTGATGAATCGGGTGAAAACATCTGCTAACTACACCCACAAAGTGGAGAAACATCCAAGCTTCTACTTCCACTAAAGGCGTAACCAACCTCTTCATGCGAGTGATGAACAAAGTCATGAGATGTCGGGCTGCTTCTTCTTCTGCTTATGAATGTTTTTGTAAACGGACATGGCACGGTCGATTGAATTTGTAAATTACAATGAACGAACCATATGGGGGTCTCATTTTTCAGCCAATCGAGTTCTTTGGCCATTCTGACCATGAATGCAAGACGATCAAGTGTTAGGCCAACTTCCTCCTCTTCCTCAGCCTGTTGTTCATCTTGCTCCTCATCCTCTTCTTCACTTGCTGAAGGGTATTTACGTCTTCAGTAGAGTTGAGCGACTTTTGGTTTTTTAGGGTCGAGTTTCGTTTCGTGAAACCCGACTTTTCCAAAAGTCGGGTCGAGCAAGATCGTCCGATTATAGGGAAAAGTCGGGGTCGTCCCGAAACACGAAACCCAATGTAAGTCAATGGGGAATAAAAGTCGGCAGTGAGAGGAGGACAGGAAACACACCTACAGTGCCCATTTGAATGCCAAAAGCATCAATTCTTCTTACTTAAGCTTGTCAACCTTAATTAACTTCATAATACAAGTTACGCACTGAAAAATGGGGGTTATTTGGCTAAAGTTGTGGGGGGGAGGGCTGGCTGCAGGTTTTCATGTGCCCTGGGCGAAAGAGCGCCCCTTTAACAAATACCACAACTCATCATGCTCCGATACGGCAGAGAAATAGCGGTATAGTACAATGAAAAATACTTCACTTTTTACATCTCATGACGAGGCCCATCTATTTCTCCATACAGAATCATTGGTCCCATATAATGTTTGAAACAGTATATGATGAGCTCCACATAATGCTACAGTATATGTTGGTCCCCATGGATGAAGCTCCACTGTCTTATGGGCCCAAATAATGCTCCAAACATAATGGGCCCCATTTCTAATGCTCTAGTGTATAATGGGCCCTGTAAATGCTGCTCCAGTGTCTGATGTCCACCTTTGGAATGTTCCAGTGTATGGTGGGCCCCATCTATCATTCTCCAGAGTATAGTACTCCCCAAAAATTGCTGTCCCAACATTGAAAACAATCAAATAAGTCTCCTCGCTAGGGAATCCCTGTACTTGTCTGGACTCCTCGTCGTCCCCACCTTCCATCTCACTGCACAGTATTTCAACTTTGCAAGTGCTGTGATCCTGAGCAAGCAGGGGGGGCCCACTCGTTGGCGACGGCACTGGCACAGGGCCCCTGATAGTACGGTGGTGTGTCTGATGGCGGGTGGGCCGAACCTGCACTTTCATCTGCAGCTTCCTCTTTGTCACCGTGTAAGATGGAACTGTATATGGGAAGGGTAACCTGAGTTTCATCAGGGTCAGATTCAGGTCGTGTAGCGTGCGAGGGGAATGTAGTGGTCTGGGTCAATGTACCAGCAGATTCATCGAGCAGTGGCTGGGCATCAGTGCACTTGTGTCGCCCCCAGGAGTACGGTCACCACAGTGGCATTACCTTCTTCCTAGGGAGTGTGATGTCATGCTTGGGAGCAACGAACGATCTCTCTAGCAGGTTAACTGATTGGGCAGCGTTATTCCCACGAGTCATGACCCTCCAAACAGCGTTCATGAAGGCAAAGTGTTTGTTTTACGTGGGCAGTATGGTTGCAAAGCTGAACCTTAAAGGAATGTCCAGAAGGGCACCACCAGGAGTGGAGCCTACGGTTAAATTCGACTCCACCTGGGAAACCTCAACCATGCCAGCTACAGAACAGATGCACACATTGCAAGCTTAATTCCGTTAACGAACGAGACTCCGTCATGCCCCGCGGTCCGAGTCCGGCTTACTAGAGGGACACGTGAGGCTCTGACACATGAGATTGGCCAATAACTGGTGTGTCATGCCCTTACATGTCCGTGGCTGCATGTGCGCTACACTGAAAAGGCCAGCGTTTGTCGCTTACAGGTGCAGATAACCCGCTGAACAACGTTAGTGATGGGGATCACTGATTACAATTATTACCCGCGAACAATGATTTCCCAGTAAGTGCAGGTCAACCGCAGTTCCGGAATTAGGCCTAACCGTCATTCCTGAAAAAATGAAAAACTTACATGTGCAAACCACAGGTGCTGTAGCTTGCTTAACAGCTCGCCAGCCGTTCTCATGCCCAGTATGGATTACACGTGATTGCACAAAGGTGAGAAAGGGTACCGTATCCCCGGATAACATGTATGGATAGCGTACACATTCAAAATATATGTCTATACATCAGGAGGCAGGCTCAGGCGGTGTTAGGCCCAGTATGGATTGCACGTGATTGCACAAAGGTTAGAAAGGGTACTGTATCCCCGGATAACATGTATGGATAGCGTACACATTCAAAATATATGTCTATACATCAGGAGGCAGGCTCAGACGGTGTTAGGCCCAGTATGGATTGCACGTGATTGCACAAAGGTTAGAAAGGGTACCGTATCCCCGGATAACATGTATGGATAGCGTACACATTCAAAATATATGTCTATACATCAGGAGGCAGGCTCAGACGGTGTTAGGCCCAGTATGGATTGCACGTGATTGCACAAAGGTTAGAAAGGGTACCGTATCCCCAGATAACATGTATGGATAGCGTACACATTCAAAATATATGTCTATACATCAGGAGGCAGGCTCAGACGGTGTCAGGCACAGTATGGATTTGACGGCCCAGACTACACAGCGGAGGAGCAGGGAGAGGTAAAGATTGCAAATGCTGGGGCCCTGCCCAAGCAAGGGGGGCCCACTCGTGGGCGTTGGTACTGGCACTGGGCCCCTCATAGTACGGCGGTGTGTCTGACGGCGGGTGTGCACCACCACCGTCAGAGACACTTGATTGCACTATGAAGGACCCTGTGCCAGTGCCCGCGCCCAAGAGTCGGCCTACCCACCTGTCCAGGGCAATGGCACTCGCACGGTGTCGTGCACTAGGTGGTGACCCCGGCCATGGGGGGGGGGAGGCAGCACAGTTAGGGAGTTTTAGAAAGTGGCATATGTTGATGTTGGACATTCAGCTGATGCAAAAGGTGAAATAGGTCAAGTCCCAGGAAGAGGTGGACCAAAGCAAGCCATTTTTCTGTCACCCTATGTGTCATCAGGGGAAGGTGGGACAAAATCCTTGGAAACCCATGCGTGGTTCATTTTAATGAAGGTTAGATCATCCACATTTTGGGTTGACAGACGGGTCCTTTTTTCTGTCAGGATTGATCCAGCTGCACTGAAGACTCTTTCCGATAGCACACTTGCAGCTGGGCAAGCGAGCTCCTGTAAGGCATATTGTGCCAATTCAGGCCAGGTGTCCAGTTTAGCGGCCTAATAGTCAAAGGGGAATGACCTGTGTGGGAGAACATCGATATGGGAGGAAAAGTAGTTTGTAACCATAGTTGACAACTGCTGTCTCCTGTCACTTTCCATCGATGCAGTATTACCAGTTGTGTGAGCGGTACTTGAAAAATCAGTCCACAACATTGTCATGAAACCCCTATCTCCAACGCCACTTCTGCTGTGTGCACCACGAACACCTCTGCCAAGCTGCCCCCGGCAGGAAAACCATCACCGCTGCTGTGTGCTGGGAATGCCTCAAGCAACCGATTTACCAGAGTTGCTTGTTTATTAGCCAATATTAGGTCAAGGTTCTCCTGTGGCATGATGTTTTGTAATTTGCCTTTATAGCGTGGATCCAGGATGCTGGCCAACCAGTAGTCGTCATCGTTCATCATTTTGGCAATGCGGGGGTCCCTTTTTAGGATCTGCAAGGCATAATCTGACATGTGGGCCATTGTTCCCGGTGTCAATGATGCACTGCGAGTGCTGGTTGGAGGAGCACTTTCTGGCAAATCCACATCCCTCCAGTCACGCACAAACCCTGTACCAGACCTTGCCACGCCAACATTTTCACTTGCCCCACGAGATGCATCCTCCTCCCCTAAGTAATCATCCCCATCATCCTCCTCCTCCTCCTCTTCTTCCTCCACCTCGTCCAGGAGAGGTCCCTGAGCAGACAATGACTGAATGTCATCAAGGATTCCCTCCTCCTCTTCCTCCTCATCAACATTGGCTGCAGAAGCCTGCTCCTTAAGGTGCGTCAAAGTTTGCATGAGCAGACGCATAAGTGGGATGCTCATGCTTAGGATGGCGTCGTCAGCACTTACCAGCCGTGTGCATTCCTCAAAACACTGAAGGACTTTACAGAGGTCTTTCAGCTTCGACCACTGCACACCGGTCAACTCCATGTCTGCTCTCAAAGTGCCTGGCCGTGTATCCTCCCACAAATGCATTATGGCCTGCCTCTGCTCGCACAGCCGCTCCACCATGTGCAGGGTGGAGTTCCACCTTGTTGCAATGTCGATAATGAGGCGGTGGTTGGGAAGGTGGAGCAATCGCTGCAGCTTCTGCATACGAACGGAGTGTACAGGCGACCGGCGGATGTGCGCGCACAGTCTTCGCACCTTCTGGAGCAGGGCTGTTAACTCCGGATAATTTTTGAGGAAGCACTGCACCACCAGGTTCAAGGTGTGAGCCAAGCAAGGTATGTGGCTGAGTTTTGAAAGGGCTATGGCTGCCACAAAATTATGGCCGTTATCACTAACTACCTTGCCTGCCTCAAGATGTACACTGCCCAGCCATGACTCAGTTTGTCGCTGAAAGTACTCGGCCAGCACCTCGGCGGTGTGTCTGTCGCCCAAACACATCATCTGCAACACTGCCTGCTGACGCTTTCCACTAGCTGCTCGATAGGGGGACACCTCGTGTGCAACAGTGGCAGCTGCAGATGGAGTGCTCGTACGACTGCGCTCTGTGGACGAGCTTTCGCTTCTGGAGGAGGAGGAGGGTCGAACGCCTACAGCCAACTGTTTCCTATACCGTGGGCTAGGCAGCACTGTCCCACCACCGCTGTCCCCTGTGGACCCTGCATCCACCACATTAACCCAGTGCGCAGTGATGGACACGTAACGGCCCTGGCCATGCCGACTGGACCATGCATCAGTTGTGAGGTGCACCTTTCCGCTCACTGACTGCTTGAGTGCATGGACAATGCGGTCTTTCACATGATGGTGGAGGGCTGGGATGGCTTTGCGAGAGAAGAAGTGGCGACTGGGTAGGTCATAGCTTGGTACTGCATAGGCCATGAGTTCGCGGAAAGCTGCGCTTTCCACCAACCGAAAGGGCATCATCTCAAACGAGATTAGTTTGGCAATGTGGGCGTTCAAACCCAGTGTACGCGGATGAGAGACTGAGTACTTTCTTGACCTACTCATAGTGTCTGGGAGTGTGAGCTGGACTTGAGAGCTGCATATGGTGGAAGTAGCGGTGGACAGGGCGGACTGAGAGAGGGTTGATGATGGTGATGGAGTTGGTGTTCTTTCTGATGGCCTAGAATCAGTCTTTCGTTGATATAACAGTGGGATTCCCTGACTGCTGTGGCCTTGCAACGACACCTCAACATTTGCTGCTGTGCTAACCAGTGGGCTTACAGTGGGGGAAACAATGTAGCGTTGCTGACTACCTTCGTTGTGATCAGTTGCACATGTGGCACTTGAGGTTTGGTGTTGTGTCCACGCTTGCAAGTGCATGCTGGTTAAATGTCTAAGCATGCAACTGGTATTCAAATTTTTCTGATTTTTCCCTCGGCTAAAGGTCTTTGCGCACTTCTTACAGATAACCTTGGCCTGATCATGAGGATTTTGTTCAAAAAAGTGCCACACTGCACTCTTCCTACTTTGGCAGACATTTTGCGGCCTAGCACACTGTGATCTTTTGACCCTCTGGACAAGCTGTCCAGCAACTCTTTTGATGTTTGGAACCTGTCTTTGGAGTGCTCCGGGCCTGCCAGATAACAGCTGTTGCGATGTCGATGTCTGCTGTGGATGCTCCTCATCTGAGCTATTGGAAGCAGCACCCTCTTCCCCCAATGGATGCCAATCTGGGTCAACAACTGGGTCATCCATCACCTCCTCTTCTATGTCATGTGCACCTTCCTCTGTGTCACCGTGTATGGTGGTATAGTGTGCGGGAAGGGGCACCTGAGTCTCATCAGGGTCAGAATCTGGCTCTGTACACTGCGAGGACAATGTAGTGCTCTGAGTGAATGTACCAGCAGAATCATCCATCAGCGGCTGTGCATCAGTGCACTCCATGTCAGATTCATCTTGGCCTGGGTAATTCACCATTTCACTTGATAATCCAGGCATGGTATGTGAAAACAGCTCCATGGAGTAATCAGTAGTATGGCCTGCGTCATCCTTCAATCTTGGTTGGGGTGAAGGACACAAGGAAAGGTGTGGTTCATGAACATGAGCCTCCAATGACGACTCGGTGCTTTTACTTTTTACAACTGAAGAAGAGGAGGCGATAGAGCTGGAGGCTGAGTCAGCAATGTAAGACAAAACTTTTTCCTGATGCTCTGGCTTTAAAAGCGGTTTGCCAACTCCTAGAAAACTAAGCGTTCGAGGCCTTATGTAGCCAGACGATGATGCAGGCTCAACACCTCCTGCATTCGGTCCTATTTTGCTCTTGCCACTACCATCAGATCCACCACCAACACCATCATTACCAGCTGCCAACCCCCGCCCAATTCCACGGCCTCTTCCACCAGCCTTCCTCATTTTTGGTAGAAATGTAGACAAAATCCAACAAACTATATAGTAATGTAAAACAAGGTACAAGGTGTCTATAGGACAGGGGAGATTTTGAATTTCTGCAGACACTTGTGGACACTGGACACTTTTGGATTGTGTGAGGCCCACTGAATATCTGAGTGCTCTGTCACTGGCTCGATGGCACAGCTGTGACCAAAGTGACTAGAGGATAAGGGAGATTTTGAATTTCTGCACACACTTGTGGACACTGGACACTTTTGGATTGTGTGAGGCCCACTGAATATCTGAGCGCTCTGTCACAGGCTCGATGGCACAGCTGTGACCAAAGTGACTAGAGGATAAGGGAGATTTTGAATTTCTGCACACACTTGTGGACACTGGACACTTTTGGATTGTGTGAGGCCCACTGATATCTGAGCGCTATGTCACAGGCTCGATGGCACAGCTGTGACCAAAGTGACTAGAGGATAAGGGAGATTTTGAATTTCAGCAGACACTTGTGGACACTGGACACTTTTGGATTGTGTGAGGCCCACTGATATCTGAGTGCTATGTCACAGGCACGATGGCACAGCTGTGACAAAAGTGACTAGAGAATAAGGGAGATTTTGAATTTCAGCAGACACTTGTGGACACTGGACACTTTTGGATTGTGTGAGGCCCACTGATATCTGAGCGCTATGTCACAGGCTCGATGGCACAGCTGTGACAAAAGTGACTAGAGGATAAGGGAGATTTTGAATTTCAGCAGACACTTGTGGACACTGGACACTTTTGGATTGTGTGAGGCCCAATGAATATCTGAGCGCTATGTGACAGGCTCGATGGCACAGCTGTGACCAAAGTGACTAGAGGATAAGTGAGATTTTGAATTTCAGCAGACACTTGTGGACACTGGACACTTTTGGATTGTGTGAGGCCCAATGAATATCTGAGCGCTATGTGACAGGCTCGATGGCACAGCTGTGACCAAAGTGACTAGAGGATAAGTGAGATTTTGAATTTCAGCAGACACTTGTGGACACTGGACACTTTTGGATTGTGTGAGGCCCACTGATATCTGAGCGCTATGTCACAGGCTCGATGGCACAGCTGTGACAAAAGTGACGAGATGATAAGGGAGATTTTGAATTTCTGCAGACACTTGTGGACACTGGACACTTTTGGATTGTGTGAGGCCCACTGATATCTGAGCGCTATGTCACAGGCTCGATGGCACAGCTGTGACAAAAGTGACTAGAGGATAAGGGAGATTTTGAATTTCAGCAGACACTTGTGGACACTGGACACTTTTGGATTGTGTGAGGCCCACTGATATCTGAGCGCTATGTCACAGGCTCGATGGCACAGCTGTGACAAAAGTGACTAGAGGATAAGGGAGATTTTGAATTTCAGCAGACACTTGTGGACACTGGACACTTTTGGATTGTGTGAGGCCCAATGAATATCTGAGCGGTATGTGACAGGCTCGATGGCACAGCTGTGACCAAAGTGACTAGAGGATAAGTGAGATTTTGAATTTCAGCAGACACTTGTGGACACTGGACACTTTTGGATTGTGTGAGGCCCAATGAATATCTGAGCGCTATGTGACAGGCTCGATGGCACAGCTGTGACCAAAGTGACTAGAGGATAAGGGAGATTTTGAATTTCACCAGACACTTGTGGACACTGGACACTTTTGGATTGTGTGAGGCCCACTGATATTTGAGCGCTATGTCACAGGCTCGATGGCACAGCTGTGACAAAAGTGACGAGAGGATAAGGGAGATTTTGAATTTCTGCAGACACTTGTGGACACTGGACACTTTTGGATTGTGTGAGGCCCACTGATATCTGAGCGCTATGTCACAGGCTGGATGGCACAGCTGTGACAAAAGTGACTAGAGGATAAGGGAGATTTTGAATTTCAGCAGACACTTGTGGACACTGGACACTTTTGGATTGTGTGAGGCCCACTGATATCTGAGCGCTATGTCACAGGCTCGATGGCACAGCTGTGACAAAAGTGACTAGAGGATAAGGGAGATTTTGAATTTCAGCAGACACTTGTGGACACTGGACACTTTTGGATTGTGTGAGGCCCAATGAATATCTGAGCGCTATGTGACAGGCTCGATGGCACAGCTGTGACCAAAGTGACTAGAGGATAAGGGAGATTTTGAATTTCAGCAGACACTTGTGGACACTGGACACTTTTGGATTGTGTGAGGCCCACTGAATATCTGAGCACTCTGTCACAGGCTCGATGGCACAGCTGTGACCAAAATGACTAGAGGATAAGGGAGATTTTGAATTTTTGCACACACTTGTGGACACTGGACACTTATGGATTGTGTGAGGCCCACTGAATATCACAGCGCTATGTCACAGGCAGAAATTGGCTAGTGTATCACAAACTACAAGGTGTATGTAGAATTGGGCAGAATAGGAATCTCCCTAGAGTGCAGGTCTGTAAGAACGGAACATGTCCTCGTTTTATTCTCACAGAGTGACACACTGATAGCTTCACTGTGGCTGTGATAACAGCCGTTACACGGTACTGTGTGAGGAGCGTACACCGCTGTATGGTGTGAAAAAATGCACGCTCAGTACCTCAGCAGGACAAAAAATTGGGATTGCTTTTAAAAAAGCAGTTTGCGGAGCAGTGGGTAAACAGCAATGCAGGAATGTCAGGAAGCCTTAGAAGGCAGCCCAACAACCAACACCACTGATACACCACTATATAGCCTCCCCTTGCACTGCACACACAGTGACTGATGTGTTGTACAGGCAAAATCGCTAGCAGCAGAAGCAGTTTTTTTTTCTTCTCAGCAGGACAAAAAAAAAATTGGGATTGCTTTTAAAAAAGCAGTTTGCGGAGCAGTGGGTAAACAGCAATGCAGGAATGTCAGGAAGCCTTAGAAGGCAGCCCAACAACCAACACCACTGATACACCACTATATAGCCTCCCCTTGCACTGCACACACAGTGACTGGTGTGTTGTACAGGGAAAATCGCTAGCAGCAGAAGCAGTTTTTGGTGTCTTCTTCCCTGCCTAACGCTCTCCCTACAAAATCATCATCAGCAGCAGCTCTCCCTATTCTGAGATCAGCATGAGTAACATGGCGGTCAGCGTGCACGCCCTTTTATACCCCCTGTGACGCCCCCCAAAGCAAGCCAATCACTTGCATGCCCTTCTGAAAGATGGTGGTGACCCGTGCCTATGTCATCACGTTGCCCACAGTGTCCGTGGATCCTGATTGGCTGAAAAAGAGCGCAAAACAAACTTTTGAAACGCGACTTTGGCGCGTAAGTCGCCGACCTCGTGGCCGACCTCATCCTAGGGTCGGGTTTCGTTTCATGAAACCCGACTTTGCCAAAAGTCGGTGACTTTTGAAATTTTTTGACCCGTTTCGCTCAACTCTAGTCTTCAGTAGTCATGTCACTGAAGCCCTCTCCTCCCAGTATTTTTACCAGCTTCACAGCCTAATACACCACAGAATGATGGATTTCATCAAGAGAAAGTCTGACTCTTCATTTCCTTTATTATCTTTTGAATATTTTTGCAAAACATTTTTTGTTTTTAACAATTTTTCCCTGGACCTGTAGCTGGATATTTTCTTTTTTTGAATTGCCTGCTATATACAGTATGAGCCTGCACGTAGTCTCCTATCTACAGTATGAGCACCCGCATAGCCTCCTATATATAGTATGAGTCTCCACATAGCCTACTAAATACAGTATGAACCCCACATAGTCTCCTGAGTACATTATGAGCCCGCACATAACCTCCTGTATACAGTATGAGTGCCACATAGTCTCCTATATACAGTATTAGCCCATATATATAGCCTCCTATATACAGAGTATGAGCCCGCATATAGTCTCTTGAATACAGTGTTTGCTCCCATATGGCCTCCTATAAACTGAGTGAGCTCCTATATAGATTCCTATATATACAGTTGTGCTCAAAAGTTTACACACCCCGGCAGAATTTTTGCTTTCTTGGCCTTTTTTCAGAGAATATGAATGATAATACCAAAACTTTTCATCAGGTCATTTGGATGTTTTGGGTTGTCATTATGATTTAAAAAAAGAAAACACAGTAGTTTGACAATGAAGGGCTTCACCCAAGTACTGATCATGAACACAACTGTAACTGCATTGACTTCAGTATCATTCATTTTCTGTGGGACTGCTCTGTACTCATATTGTGCATTTATGCATTTAGTAGGGTTTAAGATAATTATTGTGCTTGTTACACAGCAAATCTGTAGATGCAATCACTAATTAGACTTTGGTTAGGACAACTTTAAAATATGATAATGGTACTGCCTTAATGCCTAATGTATAAGAGTGAAATGATGTTGATTTTCTTTACCTGTATTTTTCTTTATGTGTGAATCAACACTGTAGAGCAGAGTTCTCTACTTTTTTTACTTTTCTTTCCTTAATTAACCCTTCCTTTCCTGTAAAATTTTGAAAATTTAATAAAAATAAAAAAAATATAATAATAAAATATGATAATGGTCCTGTCTATTGAGTTTATTTTACAGGCTTCTGGAGAAAGGCACAATGCCAGTCATTCAAGGGTTAATTCTTTGGAACACTGAGAGGGACTTTCTAGCATATGAAACATCAGTAATAAACACCTGTGGTTACTACGGCAACTGTGCTGATGTCATAAACACATACATCTATGATACAGGAGAAGATTCCAGAACCATAAATCATTCAGCCGTAGGAGGAGCCGTACTTGATGTGTCTGGAGACCTGGAGCTTCATCACTCCACAATGGGAGGAAGGGGACACCGCCTAGCCAGCCAGATCAGCCATAGTGCCTAGCCAGCCAGATCAGCCATAGCGCCTAGCCAGCCAGATCAATGGGGTGACAGATGTTGCAGCCAGATCTCCCTCACGTCCGGTACTCGCCGCCTTTACCTTTATGTGTACGGCCTGGAGAGGTCGCATTAGGCTTCTCCATAACAAATATGTCACAATGTACAAATTCTGGTACAATTTGCTGTTATGTGTCGGCATTAACCTTCTAAGCCCAAGGGAAGGGCAGTCCTCCAGCCATGGTTCCCTAGAGGTTTCCACCACAGGTGGTTTTTCCTCTCCTGAGTGCTGGAGGATGATTCTTCGTGAGTCGGGGGTTGTGCCATTTTCAGTGTCTTTTTCATAGTAATTGGCTGATTCTAAATTTCAGACACTAAATGAAATAATAATAATGAGATTTGGAATAAAATTCACTCATTTTTACATCCAATAAAAGTGTTTTGTGCGTCTCTTTCACAATCTTGGGTTGGTGGGATTTTCTTGGGAAACTGGATCCAGCATCTATGATCATGCCATGAAGCCAGATATGGAGTCGGAGCAATTTAACCCTGCGCTGGAAGACAGGACGGAGCAGAGATGACAAAGTGTTACTGCACAATTATCACAAGTTCACACTCTTCCTTGCAACCTGATAATGGGGAAGATTCAGAGGTGGAGTGGGACTAAAAAGCAGCCCTGGCACACAAAATTCACCAGCCCACATACAATAAGTGTCCTCAACTCAAATCGTAGAACACTGACAGGTGGGATCAAATTTTGCTTTACTCATTACTAGGTCAAAGTATTTTGGTGCCCTAGGCAGAAGAAGCTGACGGCACCCCCTCCCCCCCTTCCCTGCCCAACCCTTATGAACGCTCAGCACCCAAGTAAAGGAATGAATCAGAGAGAAAGGTTAAAGCTCCCCTAAATGACCCCCTTTTTACCACAAAATACCAGCAAAAGTAAAAAAAAAAAAAGAGTGCTGTACTGTAAGGGCGACGCTCAATGGGGAGTGGAGCCGTTTGGTTTCAATTAGTGTCCATGCACTAATGGAAACTAAACAGAAAAAGGGATACGGATACATATGATTGTTTTTAAAGAAGCGCTCCTCCTCCTCCCGCCATCAAAATTCCTATCCTCTTAATACATTGCTATCATATTATACAGCACTGTGTACTTACAATTGCTCATTTTACTTTGTACTTACAATTGCTCATTTTACTTTTCTACCCAGCTAATTCTTCCCTTTACCATTAGGTCTATAAGATCATGTGATTAATAAGTGACAAGTTGAATCTTTCTAAGTCAGGCACATATATATGCATCTCATGAACCTACAACTCCCAGTATGTCCATAACAATGGTATGGAGATGCTGGGAGTTGTTACCAGTCTTTATCAGACTGCGGACTATACAAGAACCACAGCACTGATTAAACTAGTCACTATCAACAAGAAAACATTTCCATCCTGGTACCTTATAGGTGACCTCTTCTCTGATTGAGTCTTTTCTTTCTCTTAGACTCCATCTTGTCCAGACGCCATGACGGCTTTTCACATCCACATCTCGTTTTTTTAGACTTCCCTCTTCTCCAGTCTCCTGCAGCACATCCCGACACGGAGTCCTTCAAAAATAACAGTGTTATTACAATGCTCCTGAATAAAAAATATCTCTCCATATTAAGACCTAAATAAACCTCCTATAATACATGGCCTCCACACTGTCCTGTAGTCCATCTGTTCAGAGATGGTAGCTGGGAAAGCACAGAATAACAAATGAAACAATGTCATCAGAACAGAAAGCAGGTTAAATTCACTATATACCAAACACAGCCATACACCTTAAATAGGGGGATTATAAAAGTGAGCACAATGGACACTACCAACATGGAATTATTTACTAAAGACATGGAGTCAACAATCCACCAAGAAAATATAACAATATTTTGTATCATTAAATTGTAACAACAAGAAGGCATACACGTATATATACACATATCAATACCCCAGATATTCAACTCATTGGGGATACAATTGTGGCATGCCTTAACATGACTGGGGATCGTCTTTAACGTGCTCACACCATCCACATCATGTGCGGTGAGTTTTTACATGTAGTTCCTGGGATGTGATGCCAATATAAATCAGCTTAGGGTGGTTTCACATTAGCACTTTTTAAGCGCACGCACGGCCGGGGGTAGCTCCGCCCCCGAGCCGGCTCACTGCCCGGCGTGCCCACCCCTTGCTTGTAGCGCCGCCTCCTAGCGCACAGCGGCGCCTGCGATCGGCGCACCCTATCTTTAGCATAGGGTGCGCAGATCGTGCGCAGGCCGTGCGCTAGTTGCGCTTTGACCTGCGCTGCGCACTTTTGACGGTGCGCCGTGCGCGCCAAAATCCAAAAAGTTTGATTTTGGCGTGCACGGCGCACCGTCAAAAGTGCGCAGCGCAGGTCAAAGCGCAACTAGCGCACGGCCTGCGCACGATCTGCGCACCCTATGCTAAAGATAGGGTGCGCCGATCGCAGGCGCCGCTGTGCGCTAGGAGGCGGCGCTACAAGCAAGGGGCGGGCACGCCGGGCAGAGAGCCGGCTCGGGGGCGGAGCTACCCCCGGCCGTGCGTGCGCTTAAAAAGCGCTAATGTGAAACCACCCTTACAAGTACATATGGCATAATGTATAACATGAGTTTTATTTTTTCTCACGGCACTTGTCACTTTAAGATTAACACATTAGGTTTTGCCGCTGTTAGATTAGGTCATGCACAATACCACTTACCAATGTATTCTGTCCATGCTTAGACTAGAAATGTATTAGCGTATAGCCATTATTTATTTGCCCATACCTAAGATGGAGTCTGGTCAGTACGCCTGTGATGTGATGCGCATCAGGGCATTGCCGACGGCACCTTTTCATTGATGCCTAAGAATCAGTGAGATCACAGGGGATTTTTGCTTGACCCGCCGTGTCACCTAGGTCGCCGGAAGTGATGTAATCTCCGCCGCACACAGCACCACACATGTACTACAAATTATACCGGAATGATGCACACCTGCGGTGGTATTTCTATAAGGTTAGTCTGGTCACACAGTATGGCAAAATCCCCAGAGAAAGCCCACATGAAACGTAAGTTGGGCCTGCTGATGTGGTATCCCACCTGGATAATATGGGTAAGAGTTAATTGGGTCTTTGTGCTGGATAGAGCTTTTACTAATGTGCATGCTGTCTAGCAAATAACAATGTTATAATTCAGGCCATATTGGCATATACCAATGACTGATGCATATAGACAGGTTACCTGTCTAATCTACTTACCTGCATTCAGCATTTACGATTAAAGGCTATCAATATTGAAGCACTAGCACTTCATGGTATTATATTTTATATACTCTTCCTGCCCCAATATATATGTGTGGATTACATGCCATTAATACCTGATTACCCGTCTTTTTACTATTGATTTTGTCTCTATGTATGTATCTATATATGTGTATACCTTCTTGTTGTTACAGTTTAATTAAAAAATGTTGTTATATTTTATTGGTGGACTATTGACTCCATGTCTTTAGTAGTTAACCACTTCACACCGAAGCCCTTTTTCATTTTTGTGTTTCTGTTTTTTGCTCCCCTTCTTCCCCTTCACTCCCCTTTTGTATTTTTCCGTCAACATGGCCATGTGAGGGTTTGTTTTTTGTGGGACGAGTTGTACTTTTGAGTGACTCATTGGTTTTACCATATTGTGTACTGGAAAATGGCGGAAAAAATTCCAAGTGTGGTGAAACTGGAAAAGTCTTAATTACCGGTAACAGTATTTTTCTGAGCCCCTTCAGGGACTGGAAACCTACAGATACAAAAGGGCGGCACCTCTCCCACATATCAGTTGGATTACAGAGCCTGAGAGGACCTCCATGGTTAATGGCAGAAATATATACAATATTGTAACAACGAACAATTTCACACACTTGAAAAGTTATAAGAGGAAGAAGTGCACACCCGCAAGTGAAGGGAGGGAATCTAAGGGTGATGTCATGGGCTCCGAAAAATACCGTTACCGGTAAGTAACTAAGACTTTATTCGGTCTTCCATGACTGCACCACAAGAGAATTACAGAGAGGTAATAACTGCCCTAGGGAGAGACCACAGCCTGCAGCACCCTTATACCGAAGGTGAGAGCTGAGGAGGCACCCATATCCAACCTATAATGATTATAAAAGGCAGAAGGAGAAGACCATGTAACTGCCTTACATATCTGGTCGATTGAGACCTCCGACCTCTCCGCCCATGAGGTTGCCATGGCTCGAGTGGAATGCACCCTTAGCTATATGCTAAAGCTATATGCTAAAGAAATAGCCTCCCTAATCCACCTAGCGAAAGTACTCTTTGACACCCTAAGACCCTTCCTGGCGCCCTGGAAGATCACAAACAAGGCATTATCCTTCTTTCAAGGATTAATGACCGATATACTGTATACTCTAGCAGGCACCTCCTAACATCTAAAGTATGGAGCTTCCTTTCTTTCTGGTTAGAAGGATTGGGAATGAAAGAAGGGAGAACTATCTCATGCAACCTGTGGAATCTGGAGGCTACCTTGGGCAAATAGGCTGGATCTGGCCTAAGCACTACCCTGTCATCCAGGTGCTGTGTATATGGAGGGAGTCTAGAAAGAGCCTGGATATCACTCACCCTCCACGCTGATGTTAAGGCAACCAAGAAGGCTACTTTAAGGGAGAGCACGTTCACTGAAGCTGAGATAATGGGCTCAAACGGGGGCCCAGTCTTAGCTGTGAGAACCAAGTTCAAGTCCCATGGCATAATAGTTTCTTTATTAATGGGCCTAGATCTGCTTGACGCTTTAATAAATCTGGCCACCCAGTAATTACCCACGATGTAACAGCTAAATAAGGCCCCCAGGGCTGACACTTGCACCTTAAGGGTACTTGTGGAAAGACCCATCTCCAGACCTTTTTGAAGGAACTCCAGAATTTGACCTATTGGCACCCCTTCCCCAGCTCTAAATTCTGAGGTAGCTAGAAATTTCCACCAGGTCCTGGGATAGATCCTGGTTGCAATTACCTTTCTACTCTTTAGGAAAGTGGCTATTACAGTGGGTACGGAAAGTATTCAGACCCCTTTAAATTTTTCACTCTTTGTTTCATTGCAGCCATTTGGTAAATTCAAAAAAGTTCAGTTTTTTTCTCATTAATATACACTCTGCGCCCCATCTTGACTGAAAAAAACAAACGTAGAAATTTTTGCAAATTTATTAAAAAAGAAAAACTGAAATATCACATGGTCATCAATATTCAGACCCTTTGCTCAGTATTGAGTAGAAGCACCCTTTTGAGCTAGTACTGCCATGGGTCTTCTTGGGAATGATGCAACAAGTTTTTCACACCTGGATTCAGGGATCCTCTGCCATTCTTCCTTGCAGATCCTCTCTAGTTCTGTTAGGTTTAATGGTGAACGTTGGTGGACAGCCGTTTTTAGGTCTCTCCAGAGATACTCAATTGGGTTTACATCAGGGCTCTGGCTGAGCCAGACAAGAATGGTCTCAGAGTTGTTCTGAAGCCACTCCTTTGCTATTTTAGCTGTGTGCTTAGGGTCATTGTCTTATTCTAAAGTGAACATTCGGCCAAGTCTGAGATCCAGAGCACTCTGGAAGAGGTTTTCATCCAGGATATCTTTGCACTTGGCCACATTCATGATTCCTTCAATTGCAACCAGTCATCCTGTCCCTGCAGCTGAAAAACACCCCCATAGCATGATGCTGCCACCACCATGTTTCACTGTTGGGATTGTATAGGGCAGGTGATGAGCAGTGCCTGGTTTTCTCCACACATACCGCTTAGAATTATCACCAAAAAGTTCTATCTTCATCTCATCAGACCAGAAAATCTTATTTCTCATAGTCTGGGAGTCCTTTATATGTTTTTAGCAAACTCTATGTGGCTTTCATATGTCTGGCACTGAGGAGAGGCTTCCGTCGGGCCACTCTGCCATAAAGTCCCAAATGGGGGAGGGTTGACGTGATAGTTGACTTTGTGGAACTTTCTCCCATCTCCCTACTGCATCTGTGGAGCTCAGCCACAGTGATCATGGGGTTCTTCTTTACCTCTCACACCAAGGCTCTTCTCCCACGATTGCTCAGTTAAGCTGGATGTCCAGGTCTAGGAAGAATTCTGGTGGTCCCAAACTTCTTTAATTTAAGGATTATGGAGGTCTCTGTTCTCTTAGGAACCTTGAGTACTGCAGAAATTCTTTTGTAAACTTGGCCAGTTCTGTGCATTGCCACAATTCTGTCTATGAGCTCCTTTGCCAGTTCTTTTGACCTCATGATTCTCATTTGCTCTGACATGCACTGTGAGCTGCAAGGTCTTGTATAGATATGTGTGTGCCTTTACAAATCAAGTACTATCAGTTTAATTAAACATAGCTGGACTCCAATGAAGGCATAGAACCATCTCAAGGAGGATCACAAGGAAATGCACAACATGTGTCTTAAATATGAGTGTCTGAGCAAAGGGCCTGAATACTTATGAACCTGTGATATTTCAGTTTTTCTTTTTTAATAAATTTGCAAAAATGTCTACATTTCTTGTTTTTTTCAGTCAAAATATGGTGCAGAGTGTGCATGAATGACAAAAAAATGAACTTTTTTGAATTTACCAAATGGCTGTAATGAACAATGAGTGAACAATTTAAAGGGGTCTGAATACTTTCCGTACCCACTGTTTACTTGGGGAAAAACCTTTATTCCTCAGTAACGAACTTTCAAATTCCACTCCGTCAGGTGAAGGCCCGCCACTTGTGGATGGTAGACTGGACCTTGGGAGAGGAGATCCAGATGTTTTAGTAGCACACATGGATCGGAGACAGACATAGTCCTTAGCCATGAGAACCATGCCCTCCTGGGCCAAAAAGGGATAATTGCTATAACCCTTGCCCTGTCTTCCCTGATCTTCCTCACCACTAGAGGCAAAAGGGCTAAGGGGGGACAGGCATAACTCAGGTTGAAGTTCCACTTTATCAAGAAGGCATTTACCATCAGAGGTTTCTCTCTGTGGTCGAGAGAACAGAACTGTTTCACTTTTCTGTTCTTCTTGGTGGCAAAGAGATCTATGTCCGGCTGACCCCACATCCGCACAATCTGGTCGAAGATGACACTTTTCAGCATCCATTCTCACTGCCTTAGTAGGTTGCGGCTCAAAAAATCTGCCCTGATGTTGTCATTTCCTGTAATAGAAAATGCTCCTCTGCTATTTGAAACAGCCACTCTGTCACTTCCATTAGGGGGTCTGGATCGAGTTCCACCTTGGGGGTTGATATAGGCCACCGCAACCTGATTGTTGTAGAGGATCCTTATGTGATGACCCTGCACAAGGAATGGAACAAAGTCTGGACCTGGCCTGAGTATCTCCCGGCCAGCTCTTCAGCCATAACAATCTGCGGGCTACGTTAGCGAGGCCCGCTGCTTTAGTTGCTTTCATGACTGAATCCACCGAGGCATCAGACAAAGCACCATTAGTCACAAGTAAGATGCTTAGAATAGTCTCATCTCACGAGAGGCTCCCCCTTTTAACTGAGTCTCTAGTTGGTCCAGCCAATCCCTCATTGACCTGGCCATAAATGTGGATGCCACTGTTAGTCTCAAGGATCCTGCCGACATCTCCCATGCTCCCTTAAGGAACATGTCTGCCTTCTTATCCAGAGGGTCCTTTAGGGTCCCCAGGTCCTCAAAGGGCAATGAAGATTTTTTTTGATGCCTTGGCCACTGATGCATCAAGTTTTGGGGCTTTATCTCAAGTATTTACTACAGGATCCTCGAAGTGGTGTCTTTGCTTAAACGCTGTAGGCAGGGAGCTCCTCTTCTCTGGCCTCTTCCACTCCCGCTGTACCAGAGACTGGATTTTTTTCATTTAAGGGGAAAGATATGCGCTTTCTCTGATCTAGCCCATCAAACATGATGTCCTGAATAGAACATTCTGGCCTGGACTCTACTACCCCCATAGTGCCCCTGACCACTTTCACTAACTTATCCACACGGTCTAAGGGTAAACAAAAGTGTCCAGAGTCCTCTTCCAAGGAAGATGAAGGAAATGCCCAAAAGGAGTCCTCATTTCCCATATAGTCAATAGAGGAGTCCGAATCTGGAAAGCTTGTTTTACATCCTTTCCCCTTCCCCTTGGAACCCTCTCCCTGGGATAGGGACTTCATGGACTCCCTCACTTCCGCTTTAATAATCTCATTCAGGCTTATGGTGAAGTTAGGCGTCTCTTCCGCTACCTGTGGGGAAAGCAAGCATGAGATAATGTAACCTAGCCTAGCGGTTATTGCCTATCCCTCCCCATTCCCCACGGTGAAGCCTCACCATCTGCTGGACACAGGGCTGAAACAATTTTTTCGGACAAGAATCCGGGGGGGGGGGATCTGCAAAGGGCACATTCCTTTGATGCCCACCACTCTTCTCCCTCTCTCTGTATCACTCTGGAATGCCTGCTCCGTCTGCAATAAACTCCATGTGATTCACGACCTCTTTACCTCTCGCAATTTTTCCTTCTTCGGCCTCACTGAAACATGGCTGACACCCTCCGACACCACCTCCCCTGCTGCGCTATGCTATGGCGGCTTCCACTTCATCCACACTCCTCACCCTGGCAACTGACATGGTGGAGGAGTGGGCCTTCTCCTTTCTTTCAACTGCAACTTCAACTCAATCCCACCTCTACCCTCCCTTATCCTCCACTCTTTTGAAGTCCACTCTGTCCGCATCTACTCTCCCTCCAACCTCCAAGTGGCTGTCATATACTGACCTCCAGGCCCCACCACTGCCTTTATTGACCAATTCTCATCCCTGTCCTCCTCACCTGTCACCCATGTCCAGCAACACGCGCACCCCTGCAGAAACCTTGCACATGTAGACACTCGCACACTCTGTGACTCTATCCTACCACTGTCCTCCATATCTTCACGCCACGACACAGACACTGCCACTAGTTTCTACAATGCCACTCTTGCATCAGCCATCAACTCGGTCGCCCCTGTCATGCATAACAGAGTACTACGAATCAATAGACAACCCTGGTGCAATAACACCACTAAAAAGCTTCGGCAAGCATCCAGAATTGCTGAACGGCGCTGGAAGAAAATACATTCCCAAGACGACTTCACTGCACTCAAACAAGCAACACTCGCATTCAAATCAGCTCTCACCTCTGCTAAAGAGGCCTACTTTACATCCCTTGTATTTTCCTTATCCCACAACCCCAAACAGTTGTTCAATACTCCCTCCTCTACCCACTACTGCCCCCTCCAACTTCCCTAATCTCTGCTGAGGACTTCGCCATGCACTTCAAAAACAAGATAGACCAAACACGGCAAGTCTTTATTATTCAACCACCACAACCCCTTTGTATACCAGACCAGTGCCCAAACCCCATAACCTCCTTATCCAGCATCACTGAAGGGGAGCTTGCTCATCTTCTCTCCAAATCACACCTCACCACTTGTGCACTTGACCCCATCCCACCTCCTCCCCAACCTCTCCACCACTCTTTTCCCAACTTTAACCCACCTCTTCAACCTATCACTAACTTCTGGTACCATCCCTTCTGCTTTCAAACATGCTACAATCACGCCTATCCTCAAAAAGCCAACCCTCGACCCAACCGCTATGTCCAGCTATCGCCCAATATCGCTGCTCCCATTCGCTTCCAAACTCCTGGAGCAGCACGTCCACGCTGAACTTTCCTCCCATCTCATATCTAACCTGCTCTTTGACAATCTACAATCTGTTTTCCGCCCCCATCACTCCACTGAGACAGCCCTGACCAAAATTACTAACGACCTACTTACAGCCAAAGCAAACGGACAATACTCTATACTCCTCCTTCTAGACCTGTCCTCTGCCTTCGACACAGTTGACCACTGCCTCCTACTACAGATCCTCTCTTCCTTTAGCATCAAAGACCTTGTCCTATCCTGGATCTCCTCATACCTCTCCAACTGCACATTCAGCGTCTCCCACTCCCACATTACCTCCTCATCCCACCCTCTCTCTGTTGGAGTCCCCCAAGGCTCTGTTCTAGGACCCCTACTCTTCTCAATCTATACACTTGGCCTGGGCAACTCATAAAGTCCCACGGATTCCAGCACCATCTTTATGCCGATGACACTCAGATCTACCTCTCTGGCCCAGACGTCACCTCTCTGCTGTCCAGAATCCCAGTGTCTATCAGCCTTATCTTCCTTCTTCTCCTCCCGCTTCCTCAAACTGAATGTGGACAAATCTGAACTGATCATCTTTCCCCCATTTCACAGATCCTCCTTACCTGACCTATCACTAACAATTGACGACATCATGCTTTCCCCCGTACCGGAGGTCCGCTGCCTCGGAGTAACCCTTGACTCTGCCCTGTCCTTCAAACCGCACATCCAAGCTCTCTCCACCTCCTGCCGCCTCCAGCTCAAAAATATTTTCAGAATCCGTCCCTTCATCAACCCTCACTCTACTAAAATGCTTGTGCATGCCCTCATCATCTCCCGTCTCGACTATTGCAACATCCTTTTCTGTGGCATCCCTGCTAACACCCTCGCACCTCTCCAGTCCATCCTTAACTCTGCTGCCCGACTAATTGATCTCTCTCCTTGCTACTCCTCCGCTTCTCCCCTCTGCAAATCTCTTCACTGGCTTCCATTCCCTCAGCGTATCCAATTTAAATTACTAATACTGACCAACAAGGCCATCTATAACCTGTCTCCTGCATATATCTCTGAATTAATCTCCTGATATCTTCCCTCACGTAATCTCTGGTCCTCTCAAGACCTCCTTCTCTCCTCCACACTTATCCGCTCCTCACCCAACCGCCTCCAATACTTCTCCCGAATAGCCCCCATCCTCTGGAATTCTTTGCCCAAACACGTCCGGCTATCAACCACACTCGGATCCTTGAGACGGAACCTGAAAACCCACCTCTTCTGGAAAGCCTACAGCATGCAATTATCCCCGATGCCCCCTCACCATCACTGGAGCTGCTGCAACCCCTCAACCTACTGTCTCCTTCCCCACCATCCTGTAGAATGTAAGCCCGAAAGGGCAGGGTCTTCTCTCCCCTCTATATCAGTCTGTGATTGTTAGTTTGTTTACTGTAAGTGATATCTGTAATTTGTATGTAACCCCTTCTCATGTACAGCACCATGGAATCATGTACAGTCATGGCCAAAAGTTTTGAGAATGACACAGATATTAATTTTTACAAAGTCTACTGCTTCATTTTTTCTAATGGCAATTTGCATATACTCCAGAATGTTATAAAGAGTGATCAGCTTAACAGCAATTACTTGCAAAGTCAATATTTGCCTAGAAAATGAACTTTATCCCCCAAAACACATTTCAACATCATTGCAGCCCTGCCTTAAAAGGACCAGCTAACATCGTTTCAGTGATTGCTCCATTAACACAGGTGTGGGTGTTGATGAGGACAGGGCTGGAGATCAATCTGTCATGATTAAGTAAGAATGACACCACTGGACACTTTAAAAGGAGGCTGGTGCTTGGCATCATTGTTTCTCTTCTGTTAACCATGGTTATCTCTAAAGAAACACGTGCAGTCATCATTGCACTGCACAAAAATGGCCTAACAGGGAAGAGTATCGCAGCTAGAAAGATTGCACCTCAGTCAACAATCTATCGCATCATCAAGAACTTCAAGGAGAGAGGTTCCCTTGTTGCCAAAAAGGCTCCAGGGTGCCCAAGAAAGACCAGCAAGCGCCAGGACCATCTCTTAAAAGTGTTTCAGCTGCGGGATCGGGCTACCAGCAGTGCAGAGCTTGCTCAGGAATGGCAGCAGGCAGGTGTGAGTGCATCTGCACGCACTGTGAGGCGGAGACTCTTGGAGCAAGGCCTGGTCTCAAGGAGGGCAGCAAATAAGCCACTTCTCTCCAGGAAAAACATCATGGACAGACTGATATTCTGCAAGAGGTACAGGGAGTGGACTGCTGAGGACTGGGGTAAAGTCATTTTCTTTGACGAATCCCCTTTTCGATTGTTTGGGACATCTGGAAAACGGCTTATTCGGAGAAGACCAGGTGAGTGCTACCACCAGTCTTGTCTCGTGCCAACTGTCAAGTATCCTGAAACCATTCATGTGTGGGGTTGCTTCTCAGCCAAGGGAATGGGCTCTCTCTCAGTCTTGCCTAAAAACACAGCCATGAATAAAGAATGGTACCAGAATGTCCTCCAAGAGCAACTTCTCCCAACCGTCCAAGAGCAGTTTGGCGATCAACAATGCCTTTTTCAACATGATGGAGCACCTTGCCATAAAGCAAAGGTGATAACTAAATGGCTCAGGGAACAAAACATAGAGATTTTGGGACCATGGCCTGGAAACTCCCCAGATCTTAATCCCATTGAGAACTTGTGGTCAATCATCCAGAGACGGGTGGACAAACAAAAACCTTCAAATTCAGACAAAATAAAAGCATTGATTTTGCAAGAATGGACTGCTATCAGTCAGGATTTGATCCAGAAGTTGATTGAGAGCATGCCAGGGAGAATTGCTGAGGTCCTGAAGAAGAAGGGTCAACACTGCAAATATTGACTTGCTGCATTAACTCATTCTAACTGTCAATATAACCTTTTGCTACTCATAATATGATTGCAATTATATTTCTGTATGTGATAAAAACATCTGACAAACACACATAAAAACCAGAGGCCAGCAGATCATGTGAAAATATAATATTTGTGTCATTCTCAAAACTTTTGGCCATGACTGTAAATAATTACCACCAGCTATATAAATAATAATAATAATAATAATAACAGGATGAATGTCCAAGGAGATGAGAGTCCAATAATCCAGCAGACAGAGGATAAAATGGGTCCATATGTGTTGTGAACACTCTTGACCTGACTTCTGAGTGTGGGCTTCCTCTGGTGGTTGCTGCGGGTAGTGGAGCTGGTCGAGTTGACAGAAGTCAATCACCTGAAGAGGATGAGTGGAAGTCAGGTGTTACAGACTGGGAAGATTTAAGTGAGCAAGCTTCCTTCAGTTGTTGCTGATGATTTGGTTTTCTTCCTGTGCATTTTGAAGTCTGCTATTCCCCTGCTTGGTCCTGCATCGTTCAGATAAGTTATTTGTTTGCTGGAATCTTTTAGCATTTGATCCAGTTATGCCTTTCTCTGATTTCTGCTTTGCTGTGTGGGTTCAGCATTGCTCCCGGCTGGGACCGGTGCTGGACCCTGCTCCATATGTCACAGCTTTGTTAGTTTGTTCAGTATTGCTAATCCCCTGTTATATCAGTATCTTTTGCTTTGCTCCCAGTTCACACCAGAATGCTGATCTAGTGGGGGAGAGGTTGTGTGTCCTCAGTATTTTTGCATATTAGCCGTGTTGGATTTTGTATTGTTTTTGCGTGATTGCAGACAGAATCTTTCCTGTCCTATCTAGACAGTTTGGGCCCCATCATTTGCTTACTCTATTTTCTGCCTGTGTTTGTGCCTCATCTTGTCTCACCGGCAATATATGTTTGGGGTCTATCTATTCCTTTGGGGTTCTACTCTGGGGCAGTTTTCCTTTCCCCTTTCTTGCTTTAGGCTTAGTTAACTCTTTGGCTGTGCAGAGGCGTCTAGGGTATTGTAGTTACATCCCACGGCTAATTCTAGTTGTGTTGTTAGGTTTAGGGGTCTGCAATCCGCTAAGTTACCAACCTTTCTGGTTGCCTAGCTTATTCCCCAGATTTCCTCCTCGGTGTCCATTTCATAACACATATGCTTCCCCTTCTCTTTGATGTGCTGTCTCCACAGGATCATCACCTCACAAGGTCTGACTTGTACAGTTCCTGTCCTCCCCAGGCCCCTCCTTATGTCAAGGAGTAGTCAGACAGGTTGGGGTGGTTTTCAGGCCTCCCAGACCTGACAAAGGTGCCTTGGGGATTAAGGCACTACAGGGGGTTCATCAACAAGCATAGATACAGTCAGGCTGCAGACAATAAGTGAGCTAATTCAATTATCAGACTTTTGGAAGGTAATTGAAACTCTAGACAATATGGGGAATATACGGAATGATACAGGGCAACAAGAAAACACTATGGAAATCCGTAAAATATAAATAGACACAAAATGATACCCACATAACATATCACAACCTCTCCCCCCTCACAATAAGTGAGCACGCCATGAGGTCTACACAGACCTCTGGCCTGCTCACTTTAGTCCACATTGCTCAATCGTTTATAGTTCCTTGTACAGTGGCAGGGGTAGGTCAGCCTGGGGAACCTATGGTTCTACTTGTTGAGACAGTCCATCAGCGTTCTGGTGTTGGCTTCCTCGTTTGTATTGGATGGAGAGGCTGTAGGGTTGTAAGGACAAGCTCCACTGCAGCAATCTTTCATTGTCCCCCAATATGCAGTTCAGCCATGTGAGGGGGTTGTGGTTTGTAACAACTGTAAGGTCTCTGCCATACAAGAATGGCTGCAATTTTTTAGCGCCCATATGATGGCAAGGCACTCTTTTCAATAGTGGTATAGGCAACTTCCCGATCCAGTAGTTTTCGACTGGCAAAAGCAACAGGATGTTCTTCTCCAGCGGCATTCACTTGGCTAAGTACTGCCCCAATCCTAAAGGTGTATGCATCTGTCTGCATGAGGAACCTGCGCTTATAATCAGGGGCAGCCAAGACAGGAGCAGTGATGAGGGCGGTCTTTAATGCTGAAAAGGCATCCTCGCATGCAGTCGTCCATGTCACATTCCTAGGCATGTTCTTGCGGGTCAGGTCAGTTAGGGGCTTGGCCAAGGTGCTGAAATTAGAAACGAATTGTCGATAGTAACTAGTAGTTCCTAAAAATGCAAGTACCTGCTTTTTAGTCTGGGGTCTACCCCAGTTGCTAATGGCTTCCACCTTGGCAGGCTCAGGCCTTAGGGTCCCACCCCCTACTATATGCCTGATGTACTGCACCTCAACCATCCCTATTTGGCACTTATCAGGGCGAATGGTCAGTCCTCCAGTAAGGATACAGTCTAGCACTATGCCCAAGTGTTTATGATGTTCCTCTCAGATTGTGCTAAAAATGGCACTGTCATCCAGGTAAGCACAGGCAAAGTCCTGACATTGATCTAACAGTCGATTTACCAGTCTCTGGAAAGTAGCAGGGGCAGTTTTCATCCCAAAGGGCATTCCCAGGAACTCAAAAAGCCCAAATGGAGTAATGAAGGCCGAGCGCTCCCGAGCATCCTCCGTTAGGAGTATCTGCCAGTACCCCTTGCTCAAGTCTAATGTGGTCACAAATTGGGCACTGGCCAGACGATCCAATAGATCAACAATCCTGGGCATGGGGTAAGCATCACTCTTGGTGGCATCATTTAATCATCTGTAATCAATGCAGAATCGTGTTGTACCATTCTTCTTGGGGACCAGGACGACGGGAGAGGCCCAAGAACTGTGAGATGGCTGAATAACTCCCAGTCGTTTCATCTCCTCCAGTTCGTCCTTTATCATGCCTTGAACAGCCTCTGGAACCCGGTAGGCAGCCTGCTGGATGGGGCATTGTCCGGGGGTTTCCACATGGTGGCTGGTGAGAGTAGTCTTCCCCGGCTTTGAGAAAGAAGCAGCCCTCTGCCTTAGTACGGCGAAAATAACGTCCTTTTGTATATCCGATAAATGGGAGCGCAGGGGCACTTGTTCCAGTGATCCTCCCGCTTGGGCGACCTGGAGAAGATCGGGGAGACACTCGTCAGCGGCGGTATCACTAGGGGGGTGGCAGACGACTAGAACAGGCAGAGATCGGTCGTGGTATTCTTTCAGCATGTTAATGTGGACGGTTTTCTGTCGTCGACCACTAGAGTCCAGAGCAATAATGTAGTTGGTGTCATTAATTTTCTTGACAACCTGATAAGGGCCTTCCCACACTGCTTGAAGCTTGTTGGCAGGGGAAGCAGTAATCATGAGCACTTGCTGTCCTTCCATAAATTCCCGGGTCCTGGCATTACGGTCATACCAGGTTTTTTGTCTGGACTGGGCCATTCGCTGATGTTCTTTAGCCAAGGTAGCTAGCTGGGCGAGATGGTCTCTAAACTCTAGAACATAGGGAACGATGGGCATTCCGGTATCTGAGATGTCTCCCTCCAAATGTTCTTTCAGAAGAGTGAGAGGCCCACGGACCTTCTGGCTAAACCGTAGTTCAAAGGGATTGAACCCTGTGGACTCTTGGGGAACCTCCCGATAGGTGAAGAGGAGATGTGGCTGGTATTTTTCCCAATCTTTTTCAACGTCAGCAACAGCCCTCAGCATATTTTTTAGGGTTCCATTAAAGCATTCACATAGTCCGTTGGTCTGCGGGTGGTATGGGGTGGTGCGAATGGCTCGAACACCACAGGTATGCCATAGGGACTGGACCAGATCTGACATGAACTGAGTGCCTTGATCCAATAATATTTCACTAGGAAACCCTACCCGGGTAAAGATGGTAACAAGGGCCTTGGCTACCTTTACTGCTGTAATACTGGACTGGACCACAGCTTCAGGATACCGAGTGGCATAGTCCACCGCTGCCAGGATATATTTTTTCCCCCACCGTCTGGGGTGGGCCAGAGGACCTATGATGTCAACAGCTACATGTTGAAATGGTTCTTCAACTATGGGCAGGGATTGCAGGGGTACCTTATGTCGAGCTCCTGGATGCCGCATTCGCTGGCACACATCGCAGGTGCGGCAATAATGAGCTAACGACTGCGAGATGCCAGGCCAGTAAAAACTTTGGGTGAGTCTCTTTTCAGTCCTTTTCCTCCCTTGATGTCCAGCTAAGGGGATGTCATGGGCCAGTTGAAGTAGCTGTGCCATGTACTTCTGAGGGCCAATGAGTTGCCTGGTCGTTGCCTCAGGGTTGCCCTTGTCACTCACCTTTGTTACACAATAATACAGTCCGTTTTCTTGAATGAAGCCATCCCCATTATCTCCCATGTGCCCAGTTTCTGCCTTTCGCCTAAGGGTTGCTAAGGTAGTGTCACTGTGGCGCCCCTGAGGCTCAGTCGCCACAGAGGTACTGCACCTTCTCCTAAGGTGTAGTGCCCCACCATCCAGGTAAGGAGGGAACTCCTTTCCACGCTCCAACACTCGCACCCCACACAACAGGGTACTTCTGCACTACCACATTGCGGCTCAGTGCTTAGAGAGTAGCAGAGCACCTCTGGTGGTTCCCTGCTTGGAACACTGGATGTGTTGGGAGGTGGGTGGAGTTGAGATATATAAAAGAGTGGGAAAGTGTAGGATTGCAGGTTCAGTCTGGCAGGAGGTCAGGTGGGTAAGAAGTCACTCAGACAGGAGTGAGGATCCCTGGAAGAAGGCATGGAGGAAGGAGTGCTGCAGCTGCCTCAGTGATCTGAGCCAGCTGGCACGGGAAAGGGAAAGAAGGAGAAAGGCGTAGAACTGCAACCTAAGCTTCCATAAGAGAGAGAAAGATCAGTACAGAACGAAGGAGTAAGGAGAACAGAGAGGACGTGGGTTGGAAGAGGAACCCTGCCTATAGGTTCTCAGCCAAGGCCGGGGCTTGGTCCCCGAGGTTGTATGGACACTTATGATTCTGCAGCAGACACCGGTGGAGTAGTAGGCTGTAAATGCACTACTCCCATCTAAGACTTGGGGCACAACAGCAACTGATTACTATAGAGAGTCGGGACTCAGGAGAAGGGAGCCCCCGAAGCAGGCTACAGCTGTCTGCCATACGAGTAGAGTTCTTGGGAACATCTGACAAGAGGAACTCCAGAGTACCACGGTACTGGAGCTCTTCACACTTTAAGGCGCAATAGAGGAGACGTTCAGGAAAGGTACATGTTGGCGGAGTGTTGGCTTTCCATCTGGCCTGGAGGTTGGCTCTGACCCGGAGGACACGGCCCGGAGGCAGGCACCCTTGTGTATCGCAGACTGTGAGTAAAGCTTTGGAACTACAAGCCCCGGTGTCCTCCATTCATTCTTGCGCCAACCCGCTCAGCACCGCTGCATCTGGGTACCATCCTTTACACTGCCTGCACCTTTCCACAACCATTACAACTACACTGCCCTGGGACATCAGCCCTGCCTGTGGAGGGCTATACCATCACTGCTGCACCATACCATCTGTCCCTGAGGATCTGCATGCAGCGTCGGCTTAACACCTCCCTTGCCGAACACCACAGTTGGCGTCACGAACTATTCCATTCCATTACACCATTCACATCCCGCCATTGACTTGGGCGCCCAGGGCCACGGACCGGGTCACCGCTGCTGTGACACATCCCACTGACACAAGCCTGGTACCGAGTACCCCAACTTGGCGTCACGAACAGGATGACGAGACCCGATGCCATCGGGTTCTGTGTGCCTAAGATTTGTTGGATTTTGAACTTTTGAAAATGTGTAGAAGACCCAATTTAATAGACTGTGACATGAATATTAAAAATGGCCGCTGGTACGGAGAAGAAGGGCGTGAAGAGATAGGAGGTCCTAGGAAAAGACCGCAAAGAGTCTTGGGCCTCCCCTGCCTGAATTACTATGTGACAGCAACATGGCCCACCCCCCCGAGGGGTTCATATACTGGCTTGGTATGGAGGCACTGGAAGAAGACGCCGCCCCCGGAAGGAGGGGCAGAAGAAGCCAGTGGCGGGAAAGGGGCCGAGGCAGGGAGAACGCCAGAACGCCATGATGAAAAGAGAGAGGTCAGAAGAACAGGGGGAGGAGAGGGCACTCGCTCCCAGGCCGCCCCTGCGGAGGCTGCGACCGCTGATCCATCCTCTGCAGTGGCCACCACCACCTTACAACTGATGTTGCCATTGGGTGAGTCCCATCCGGAGGAGATATATGAGGGCTCTGGAGCAGAACGGAGGGCCGGGACCGCATCCCGTTTGGACCAGGCGCTGTTGCACCGGCCTCCACCAACGACCCCGGCCGAGACCGGCCTGGCCCCGGCACGGATCCAACTGCGGCCCATCCCACCAGTCACCCCGGGAGTTGCTATCTACCACCCGGTACCGGAGCCAGAACCGCGGCTGGAAACGCCAGGTACGAATACTGCCCCGGGGTTGACACTAGCTTTGGGAGCGGAACCCATGGATAGGAATGGCCCAGTTAACCTCAGCCGACGATCCCCGGCTGCAGCACCATTGACTGAAGTCCCAATGGACACTGAGGAGTCAGATCCAGAGGAATTAGTGACGGCGCCGGCAGAATCGCCAACAGCAGCAACAGTGCTAGCAGCGGATGCGCCATCCCCGCAGGCAGTTGATGTTTCAATGGCCCTTTCCATTACCTCGACCAGTCCCTATCTCACCCTGTGGGAGGCAGAATACATGCGTTTAGCTAGAAACCAAAATCAAGATGAAGATACCACATCTGGTAGCAGTACCCAATCGGCTTCCAGAACCCCAGGAGGGGACCAGCATTAGTGAATTTACAGTAACTCTTGTGACCCAGGAGGGTTTGTTTAGCACCGTTGTGCCTTTTTGTTTTTTTTACGAGTAGAGTTCTTGGGAACATCTGACAAGAGGAACTCCAGAGTACCACGGTACTGGAGCTCTTCACACTTTAAGGCGCAATAGAGGAGACGTTCAGGAAAAGTACATGTTGGCGGAGTGTTGGAGAGGAGCTTTCCATCTGGCCTGGTGGTTGGCTGAGTCTCTGACCCGGAGGACACAGCCCGGAGGCAGGCACCCTTGTGTATCGTAGACTGTGAGTAAAGCTTTGGAACTACAAGCCCCGGTGTCCTCCATTCATTCTTGCGCCAAACCGCTCAGCACCGCTGCATCTGGGTACCATCCTTTACACTGCCTGCGCCTTTCCACAACCATTACAACTACACTGCCCTGGGACATCAGCCCTGCCTGTGGAGGGCTATAACATCACTGCTGCACCACACCATCTGTCCCTGAGGATCTTCATGCAGCGTAGGCTTAACACCTCCCTTGCCGAACACCACAGGTGGCGTCACGAACTATTCCATTCCATTACACCATTCACACCCCCGCCATTGACTTGGGCGCCCAGGGCCACGGACCGGGTCAACGCTGCTGTGACACATGTTATGATGAGTCACCAAAGGAGGAAAAAACAAAATACCAGCTAAGTCCAGAAAAACCAGAGAGGTTGGCAGCTATCGGATTGCAGACCCCTGAACCTATCCACAACAACTAGCAGTAGCCGTGGGGGATTCCTACGGTGCCCTAGACCCCTCGATCACAGCCGGAGAACTATATAGTCTAAAGACAGAAAGGGGAAAAACTAAACTGCCCCAGAGCAGACCCCAAAGCAATAGGCAGCCCCCAACATATAATGACGGTGAAGCAAAATGAAAACACTAACACAGATAGAAAGATAGGTTGAGCAAATGATGGGGCCCAAGCTAACTACATAGGACAGGATAGGAAAGCTGCTGTCTGCCATCCGCAAAAACCCTATCAAAATGAGCCAACCGACTGATAGGAAAAACAGGCCCTGAAGTCGCTAGGCTTCAAAAGACTATATCAGCACTCAGGTATATTCTGAAGACAGAGCAAAATATCAACAGATCAGAGACAAAAATGGAATTCAGCTCACCCCCGGCCGGGGATGGCAGAACTCCCAAAAAACAAGGCAAATCAAAAACAAAACTGAAGAGTACAAAGCAGAGCAGAAAAACTTAGCTTTGAGATGCAGGAATCAGACTGGTCTCCAAGAATCCAGCAGGAAAATCACCAGCCAGGAAGAAGGGCGTCGGCAGCCTTATATCCAGTCCTCAATTCCACCCACCCAGTCATCATCTAGCTGCCCAGGTGTTTGGTAATCAGTCTCACTACCTTCCTTCACTAGAGGAGGGAGTTCATCAGACCTCAATGGTGAAGGGAAAAATGAACTCACAACAGACACATCCCACTGACACCAGCCCGGTACCGAGTACCCCACGGCCCTGGGAGGGCGACCCATCACCCTCTATTTCTCTCCTAAACTCCTCTGTCCCAAGACTCTCCCAATGTAGTAGCAGCGAACGTATTGCTTACCAACTCTGATGCGGTTTGTGGTGGTTGCTCCCCGGTGAGGTCCGGATGACGTAGTGCTTGAAGGGCCTGTAGTCAGGTGACTGCTCCCACAAATTGGCATAACTACCATAACTCCAATCCAACACAGATTTTCTCCACAACCATAATCCAAACGCACAGAAGCTTGCTGTATATATTTGCAGGCACCCCTCATCAGGATAATAGGAATTCCCAGACCCTGGTGAATTGCCTCAGGTCGAACCACACGAGGTCAGCGATAGTCAGGAATGCCCCCGTGTCTCTAAATCCTGACACTTTGTATCCATCACTTAAGACATCCTGCAGGTGGCAATACCGTTGCTCTGGGTAGCTAAAGGACAAAGGCCGGAGTCCGTACACTCCAGGAGGGGTATCTATGGTGCCGTGGTCGGTGGTCCACTCTGGTGGGGGTGGTGGTAGCTCTTCCTCAGGCGGGATGGAGTGCACAAGATGCACTGGACGAGGTGGGGCTGTGCTGGGCTCCCTCCGTATCCTTGAGGGACAGCCAAACTGAAAATGTCCAGGTTGCCCACACCCATAGCAATGATACCGCCAGGTCGTGGTCGGAACTGTTGGGGCCCAGGATTGTGAGGCGTGATTGTCATCGGCTTGCGACTAGGTGGAAGGGCAGATATAATCGGAGGGGGACGGTTGCTAGGAGTAGGCCGTGGTTCATTGTCCAGAAGCCTCCTCCATTGCGGTCAGATGGTAAGGGCTTCATCGGCCAGGGCTGCAGCTCTATCCACGGTACATGACGGGCGCTCCCAGACCCATTCCCGTACCTCTGCAGGGCACTTGGAAATAAATTGTTCTATAAGGAACTCCTGTATAACAGATTCCACAGTAAAGGCGTTTTCTGCTTCCAGCCATCTCCGACGTGCCTGGGACATCTTATGTGCATACATCCTAAACGATCCCCCCATGGTGCATGGGAGGTCTCGGAACATGGCTGTATATGAGTCTGGGGTGATAACATGGTGATCCAGGATAGTCCACTTTACAGTGTTATAATCCCAATTCCTCTGTGAGTCAATGGTTTGGTAAGCCTCCGCCATGCTTCCGTTCAGGAGTCCCACTAACAAATGCTTCCGTTCAGGAGTCCCACTAACAAATGCATCCAGCCAGAGTGGGGCACCTCCATCACAGTACACTGCTGCTCAAAGTCCTTTTAAGAACCCCTCCACATCTCTGGAAGCCTCATCAAATGGCTTAAACTCTGTCCGGGTGAGCCGTACAGGCTCCCGGATCATTGGGTTTACACTCCACATTGCATTACTCCCTCTTTCAAGCTCCATTGCTTCTTGTCTCCGCTGTGCCTGGCGGGCAGCCTCTTCCTTATACTCCTGAGAGACGCCTGGGCCCAGAACTGCCATCTCTTCGTACCAACCACTGGCTTTTTGGGGTGGGGATCCCTGTCTCCAGTGCTTGTCCTTCAGACATCTGAGAGGAGGTGGCCGGGCTAGCACCCACCAGTAGGTCAATTAAGGCTTCTTTAGTCAGTCCCTGGTAGGTCAGGCCCAGGTCTCTGGCTCTCTCCTGTAAACTGGATGCAGTCCAATTTCTGTACTCACTCTGTGGGTGGTTCTCCATTGGGTTGCACTCTGTTGATCCCACTGCTGCCACCAGTTGTCACGGGGTCCTTCTCTGGTACCACACAATCAACAGAGCGAGGGAAGTGTGAACAATCCCAAGACCTTTATTATATGATATGATACGATACAATACACTTTATTGATCCCGAGGGAAATTATGGTATCACAGCAGCGTTACAACAGCATTACAAACAAAACATTACGAACAGCATTACATTGAGTAATTACTAGACACAGATCCTGCGCATGACAAACCACAATACGTAACAAACAAAGGTACACAAGTCTCTGATCCTTTACATTAGTGAATCGGCCCTAGATCATAGCCATCGTTCACCCTTAGTGAATTGTTATACATCACCATAGCAGTAGACACAAACAATTTATTTCCTGAATTTCTCCTCCTTGCACCTTAGTAGGATGAGACGGCTGCTGAATGTGCTCTTCTGATTCAAGAACAGCCCATATAGTGGGTGTTAATTATTGCTCATTATAGCCCTGCACTTCTCTTGAATCCTATCTTCCACTACCTTTCCAAAAGAGTCAAGATAGAGGCCAACAGCCACGTTTGCCTTCTTGATAAGTTTGTTGAGCTTATTGGCGTCAGCAAAACTAAAAGGTCCATAAACAATCCACCACACTGAGGATACAATAGTCCAGAACATGAATGCAGTTCAGTATCAGGATGAATGTCCAAGGAGATGAAAGTCCAATAATCCAGCAGACAGAGGATAAAATGGGTCCATATGCTTCCCCTTCTCTCTGATGTGCTGTCTCCACACGATCATCACCTCATAGGGTCTGACTTGTAAAGCTCCTGTCCTACCCAGCCCCCTCCTTTTGTCCAGGGGTAGTCAGACAGGTTGGGGCGGTTTTCAGGCCTCCCAGACCTGACAAAATTGCCTTGGGGATTAAGGCACTACGGGGGTTCATCAAGAGGCATAGATACAGTCAGGTTGCAGACAGTAAGTGAGCTAATTCAATTATCAGACTTTTGAAAGGTAATTGAAACTCTAGACAGTATGGGGTATACACGGAATGATACAGGGCAACAAGAAAACACTCTGGAAATCCGTAAGATGTAAATAGACACAAAATGATACCCACACAACATATCACACCATCACAATGAGGTATTTACAAAATTCATTAGGGGCCCTGGGAGATACATTGGGGGGTTAATTTAAAGTAGTGGACAGCCCCTTTAATAATGCTCTGACACCATGTGGTGCCAGCACTTAGATCCCTGGGGCCACACCTGTTCAAAGCAGATATAACTGGTTTGAATCACTGACTGGTAACCAACTTATGATTTTACTTAAAAAAAATGCTTTGTCCAAATTAATTTGCACAGCACTGTACCTTCTTGCAAGAAAATAGAGTCTAAGATTCTACGTGCTATTCCTATTATCATCTCCCAAGCACCTCCCATGTGAGAAGAGTGTGGTAAATTGAAGGTCCAGGTACATCCCTGCTCACTCAAGTACCTTTCCACACTGGTAATGTCTAAGTTGGAAAGAATTTGAAGTTCTTTCACTGCTCCTATGAAATTTGGGCCTCTATCAGAGTGAATGTGTTTCACGGTGCCTCTGATGGCAATGAAACGTCAGAGTGCATTTATGAAACTTGAGGTGTCCAGGAACTCAATCGCTCTGATGAACATGCAGGTAAACATGACTGCCCAGCGTTTTGCGTTGTCTTGGGCTCTTCTGGTGTGCCATGCAACCACAGCCATGGCCCAAATACATCCAGTCCGACGTTGGTAAAGGGAGGATCCATACCAAGTCTGTCTGATGGGAGATTGGCCATCTTTGGGCTTTGAGCCACGCCGCGGAGTTTGCGACAAGTCACACAGTTGAAGATGAGTTTACTCACACATCTCTTTGTTCCGACTATCCATAGTCCAGCAGTTCGTAGATTCCCTTCGGTAAACAATCGGCCCTGATGTTTCACCAAAACATGATGGTGCTGTACGAGCAGAGTAGTCACATGGTGATGACCAGGAATTATTACAGGGTGTTTATCCACGAATTCCACCTTGGCTTCCTGAAGACGACCTCCAATTCTTAACAGCTCATTTTGGTCCATGATTGGATCAAGCTTTTTCAAGACACTGTCTCTAGAAATGGGTTGACCTTTGTGGAGGTTGTCTATTTCTTTGGCGTAACACTCACGTTGTATGGTACGAATTATTGTGTTCTTGGCATTTTCCAGGTTTGGAGTGGTAAAGGCGTGCTTGCAGTGGTGCCAACCTTTACAAGACTTCTGACTGGTGGGTGATGTTGACTTGTAAGACTGAGCCACATGAATTAAACAAGCAATAGCACAAACAAGCGAGTTCCAGGTTGAAAACCTGCTGGAATGGTGGGATTTCAGGTGATTGTCTGAAGTCACCGTACTTCGAGCGGATACCTGAGGTCGGATTTCTTCATCTGCATCTGGATCTACCAGTTCAAAGGTGACTGATTCGTGACTGTAAGGCGTAGAACGGTATAAGAATGCAGGTCCCGCAAACCAGGTCGTGTCCTTAAGGTGTCTAGATTCAACAGATCTAGTTGCATGGTCTGCAGGATTGTGGTGTATGGACTCATAGCGCCACTGTTTAGGGCAGGTGGATCTCCTGATCCTTAGCACCCGATTGCTGACGTAAACATAAAAGCGTCGAGTTTCATTGCATAGTTATCCAAGCACTACCTTGCTGTATGAGTAGAACTCAACGTCCTTGATTTCCAGGTCAATTTTTGTCGAGATAAGTTCAGCTAACTCTACTGCTAGCATAGCCGCACAGAGTTCCAGTCTGGGTATTGTGTGCTCCTGGACTGGCGCTAGTTTTGCCCGGCTCATAACAAGCCTTACATGGCATTGATCCTTGATGTCAGTTGTTTTCAGATAATCTACTGCTGCAATCGCTTTGGTTGAGGCATCACAGAAGATACAGAGCCTTTGTGTCTTGACTTCTGTTGATGGCACGGAAGCATATGGTTGTGCCACGTAAAGATCTGACAAGGCTTCCAAAGATTTCTTCCATCTTACCCACAGATCTCTCTTCACCATGGGAAGCGGATCATCCCATTCAGACATCTCTTGGGTGAAGTCTCTCAACATCATTTTACCTTGGATAGTCACAGGGGTTACAAATCCTAGAGGATCGTACAGGCTGTTTATCACGGACAGGCCGCCTCTACGTGTGAAAGCTTTTTCTTCTTCGTTGATCCGAAAGGTAAATGCATCTCTCTTCAAATCCCAGAGCAAACCAAGGCTCCATTGCATGGGAAGGGAGTCCATGTCTAAATCCAAGTCTTTTAGATCAGTTGAGTAATCTTGAGAGGGAAAAGCTGCCATCATTTTTTGGCTGTTGGAAGCAATTTTGTGCAGCCTCAAATTGAACAAAGTGAGCATTTCCTGTGTCCTCTTTAAGAGACTGACTGCCGATTCATCTGTGGGTGTGGTTTTCAAGCAATCGTCCACGTAGAAATCCTCCACAAATGATCTAACATCCGACCCGTACTTTGCTTCGCCCTCTCTGGCTGAATGTTTAAGACCATAGATGGCGACAGCAGGGGAAGGGCCGTTCCCAAAGATGTGTACTTTCATCCAATACTCCACGATGTCTTTGTAGGGGTCATTATCGCGGTACCAGAAAAACCTCAAATAGTTTCTATGTTCTTTTTTGACAAGGAAGCAATGAAACATCTGTTGTTTGTCAGCCATGAATGCCACTGCATCTTTGCGGAAGCGAAGTACTCCTAGAAGTCTGTTATTGAGGTCTGAGCAAGACAAAAAGACATCATTTAGCGAGACACCTTCATATCTGGCGCTTGAGTCAAACACAACTCTTATCTGACCAGGTTTCTTAGGATGATTGTTAGGCGTCGGGTTAGTGTCGCTGCACAGCAGAAATCCCGAGCCTTGCCTTAGGCGGTCTCCCACTCCTCTTCGGCTGCAGAGGAGGCTGCTCAGCAGACTCATCGATCCTGGCGCTCTGCTCAGAATAGCACTGTGGGTTTGGTACTGCTGCCACCTCTGGTCCAGCTATAGCAACGCATGCTGGTCAGCAGCGAGCTACTCCAGGGACGAAGTCCTCCTTTTGGTCCACTGAGCATGCCCGTGGGACGATCTCCCATTGGAGATCGGAGGTCACATGCTCAGGTCCTTCTCCAGCTTGGATTGGATCATCAGAAAGGTCCCGGAAGGATGCTGCTATAAAAGGGTTGCATGGCCGCTCGGCCATGCGCTAGTATAGACTGCATTATCAGACTATGTGGAATGAGTGTTGTATGCATGCATGAATGTCTCTGGTGAATGACTCATTAAGAAACCCCTACCCTTGGTACGCATGTTTTGTGCAGCCTAGCAAGTTAAGCGCCCAGGCTTAGGTGTAGGTAGAGGCAGAGTCTGAGACTGGCATCAGTGTCCACCGGTGGCTCTGCACGCCACGGTGCACTTGCTCGACACTCCACCATTGTTAGTGTCTATAGTGGCGTCCGCAGGTGCAACGCCGCACGATCAATAGGTCTAGAGGGACTCTGACCCCGTGTCCTTGGGGCAGAGTTCTGTGACCGCATTCTGTGCGCTCCTTTGCCGAGCTCTGTGAGCTTAAACAGGCTCCGGCATTTATGTTCTGTGGTAGTGCGGCTCTGTGAGGTAAGAGTTCGTCCTGTACATACCGGATGACGTTATCCCGCGTGTGTTCTTCCTTTATACCGCCATATAGCGTCCGCCATTATCGAGCAACAGTTACCATCTCTGCATGGTGGACCCCGGGCTGCGAACGCACCTTATACCTTCTTTATTATTTGGTGTGTTCTGCCAGCCCGTAACATTATACTAGTGCCAGGGTCTGGCTAGTAATGGCGGACGAACAGCGACTCCTCTGGAACATCCAGTGTTGTTAATTCTCTCTGGCTTCCCTCTGGTGATTATTGAAGGTAGTGGAGCTTGTCAGATTGACAGAGGGGTTGCGAGTTCTCTTTCTGGGCTCCCTCTGGTGGTTACTGGAGGTAGCGGAGCTGATCTGATTTACAGAGGCTTGCCACCTGATAATGAGGAAGACGATTGGAGATCTGGGGTTTCTGATTGGGATTTAAGACAGCTGACTCCCTCTATCCCTGCTGGTGATTTTCTTCCTGTGCCTTCAGAGGTCTGATGTCTCCTGCTCTGTCCCTGCATGGTTCAGCTAAGTGGTTCATTTGCTTTTCTGTTTGCATTTGATCTGGTTTTGTCTATCTCTGCTTTGTGCAGGTCAGCCAGCTCCGGCTGGGGCTGTGCTGAATCACTGCCCATATGTTACTTCTTGTGCCAGTTTGTTTTTGTCCCCTGTTATATTGGTCTCTTTTTGCTTTGCTTTCAGAATATACTAGAGTGCTGATATAGTGGGGGTGAATTTGTGCGACTTCAGTGTTTTTTGTGCACCAGACGTGTTGTACTTTTTGCAGGGTTTTTTGTGTGATTGCAGACAGTGTATTTCCTATCCTGTCCTGTCTAGTCAGTGGGGGCCCCATCATTTGCTCAGTCTATTTTTCTACCTGCGTTTGTGTTTTCATCTTGTCTCACCGACGATATATGTTTGGGGGCTATCTATTCCTTTGGGGTCTGCTCTGGGGCAGTTTAGACTTCCCCTATCTTGCTTTAGGCTTAGTTAGCTCTCCGGCTGTGCCGAGGCATCTAGGCTCATCGTAGGTACGCTCCACGGCTACTGCTAGTTGTGTGGATAGGTTCAGGGGTCTGCAATCCGCTTAGTTACCAACCTCTCTGGTTTTCTGTGCCTTAGCCTGGGCCTGCTATCCTCCTCGGTGATCCAGTCATAACAGAATCACCAGCCTAACTGTAGACTCTAGGGTACTCTAAAGAAGGAAAGAATTTTAAAAAAAAGTGTCAGAATTTTTTTTTATATATATTTTTTTTTCTTCTGGGGCTGTAGGAGGATATTTTTTTTTGGTCTAAATGGAGACTAAGCAATTGTCTGATCATGTTGAGCAGCTCGCTGCTGAAGTGCGGGGAATTTCTGCCTATCTCGCTCAATCATCTGCTGTTGAACCAAAAATCCCTACTCCTGATGTGTTTTCTGGGGGTCGCTCTAAATTTTTGAATTTTTTAGAATAATTGTAAACTATTTTTTGCTTCGAAACCTAACTCATCAGGGAGCTCTGTGCAGCAAGTTAAAATTGTCGTTTCCCTGCTGCACGGCGATCCCCAGGATGGGGCCTTTTCTTTGACACCCGGAGATCCTATTCTGGCTAATGTGGACGCGTTTTTTCAAGCCTTGGGGTTGTTGTATAATGAACCTAATGCTATTGCTCAAGCTGAGAAAACCTTATTAGCAATGAACCAGGGTCAGAGTTATACTGTCAGAAATTCTGAAAGGGGGCGGTCCTTACTAAATGGAATGACGATGCCCTAGCAGCTTTCTTTCGGAAGGGTTTGGCAGAAACCGTAAAAGATGTTATGGTGGGATTTCCTGTTCCCTCTGGTCTTGACGACTCTATCATTGGCCATTCAAATTGATCGGCGGTGCCGCCTTTCGAACGAACTTCTGAACCGATGCAATGTGATAGGGTTTGGTCTAGGGCGCAACGTCAGGAGTTTAGAAGGCGTAATAAACTGTGTTTTTTCTGTGGGGACGCCTCTCATACTATTTCTGTCTGCCCTAAATGAGAAAAGCGTTTTGCTCACACATTTGCGGTGGGCAGTGTACAGCCTAAGTTCCTTTTGGTGATTGCCCTGATCTGCTCCTTGTCTACATTTTCCACTAAGGCTTTTGTCGATTCAGGAGCAGCTTTGAATCTGATGGATTTGGACTTTGCTAAACGTTGTGGTTTTCCCATGATACACCTGTGGACGCCTATCCCTTTGAGGGGTATTGATGCTACTCCGTTGGCGGAGAATAAACCCCAGTTTTGGACCCAGGTGATAATGCGGGTCGCCCCGGACCACCAAGAAAATTGTAAATTTTTGGTGTTGCACAATTTGCATGATACTATTGTTCTGGGTTTTCCTTGGTTGCAAACTCATAATTGTTAGAGATGACGGAAAGCACTAAATATTAAATAATAGAAAGTGCGTTCGCCGCCCGGGGTCCATTGTGCAGTACGTGTTAAAACCACTGCTAGACAATGGCACCCGCGCTATATGGCGGAATAATGCGCACGGGTTCAACATCACCCGATGTGCGCAGAGTGGACTCTGATAACTCACAGAGGCGCTGTGACATAAACAAACACTGAGCCTGTTAAACTCACAGGTCTCAGCGAAATTGCACGCACGGTATCTGGTCACAGGACACGGGTCCAAGACAGGGGACGGTGTCCGTCTAGACCTACCGTGCATGCAGCGTCGCTACTGTGGACGCCGGTAAGTGCTGCTGAATGCAGCGCGGCGGCAGACACAGCCGCTATGCGGTAGTGCCGTGAGAGATGTGACACCACCAGACTCTAGTGTAGAGGTGTGGTGTGCACAGTGGCCTAAGGTTTGCCACTGACTGGCGCTGACTCTTTGTATAGTTCCCAATCCACATGCATAATATCAGAGGGAGGGGAATCTTAATAAGTCAGTCACTAGAATCATACATCCATCACCATTCACACATCTAGCAAGAAGAGTCTATACTAGCGCATGGCCGAGCGGCCATCCGGGCCTTTTATAGCCGTGCGCTGCCGGGACCTTCTAGATCTCTGAGATGGACCAATCAGATCAGGAGAAGGACCTGAGCACGTGATTCCCGATCTCCAATGGGAAATCGTCTCGTGAGCATGCCCAGTAGCGGGACGAGAGGATTTAGCCTCTGGAGTGGCTAAAATGGTGTAGGCATATAGCAGGCTTCCAGCTACCCTTAAGGTGTGCTGTGCCGGTAATTCAATTAGATGCATTATATTCCATAAGGAAATGAGGAGAGGTTCCCGCTAGATTGCTGAAGCAATTTGCCTATGGAAGATGACTGTACTGAGACCGGTGTAAAAATATACCTGTAGAAAAAGTCTGTACTGAGACCGGTTGCAAAAGGCCCGTATGGGGCATATAATAGTAGCTTGCAGGTGTGCTGGTGAGACCGGCAGCCTAAGGCTAATATGGGGCTTATAGAAGTAGGTTGCAAGTGTGCAGGGCTGAACGCGGTATCCACTGCCGTTTGGAAGCCTATTTTGCTCGTGGACATACATTTGTTCATACTATATAGACAGCAGTCGGACTGACAAAGGCCAAGTATAGGCCGAAACGTCTTTTTGTAGGACTGTGCATAAATAAAACTTCACTTAAAAAGGACAATTCAGTTGAGTGCCAAGTTACTTTATTATTATTCACTTGGGTCTGGGTAACCTACTTGTGCACCTTGTGGTAGTGTCACGCTATACTTGACACAGGCCTGTCTAGAGGACTTGTTCCGCGCACACGAGATGCATGCCTGTATGTATTCCTTCATGTCCCGGGCCATGTGCAGCCACCAATAAGACCTTGCCAGGAGTTCTGTGGTCCGCTTATTGCCGAAGTGACCACCCACCCTGCACGTGTGTGCCCACGCGAGAACCTCCGGCCGTTGCTGAGGAGGGACAAAGGTCTTGCCCGGCGGCACTGACTCAAGAGCAACTGGGACCATGGTCCTGAAACTCTCAGTAGGGAGAATTAGCCGAAGCTCAGCCTCCTTTTCCTCCGCTGAAACCACCGAGCGGGAGAGAGCATCCGCACGGACGTTCTTCTCTCCAGACAGTGCAAGGTGAAGCGGAAGCGGGAGAAGAAGAGCGACCACCTAGCTTGACGAGAGTTCAAGCGCTGGGCCATTTGTAAATAGACCAAGTTTTGATGGTCCGTATACACCTGGAGGGGAAACCGGGCTCCCTCCAGGAGATGTCTCCACTTGGAAAAGGCCAACTTAATTGCCAGCAGCTCCCTGTCCCCGATGGAGTAGTTCTTCGCCGGTGAGAGGGTCTTTGAGAAGAAAAAGCAGGGATGCTTCCGACCTTGAGCATTCTTCTGAAAAAGGACTGCTCTTGCACCGACGGAAGATACATCCACCTCTAGGATAAAAGGTTTATCCACATCGGGACGGTGTAAGATGGGAGCGCCGGCAAAATAGGTCTTCAGAGATGAAAAGGCCTTGGAGACCTGTTCTGACCAAGCATTGGGATTAGCTGCTTTCTTAGTGAGGGCAACCAGAGGAGCTACCAGTGTGGAGAAGTCGGGAATGACTTGGCGGTAATAGTGGACGCACCCCAAAAATCGCTTCACCGCTTTGCGTGAATGGGGATCCTGCCAGTCCATTACCGCTTGCAATTTGGCAGGATCCATAGCCAACCCCTGGGCCGAGATGATGTAGACCAGGAACGGCAAGGACTCCTGCTCAAACTGACACTTCTCCAGCTTGGCGAAGAGAGAGTTCGCCCGCAGATGGTCGAAGACCCTGCAGACGTCTCTCCGGTGGGAGGTCAAATCTGGCAAAAAGATGAGGATGTCATCCAGATAGACCACCACCGAGGTAGAGAGTATATCGCGGAAGACGTCATTAACAAAATCCTGGAAGACAGCAGGCGCATTACAGAGGCTGAAGGGCATGACCAGATATTCATAGTGGCCATCCCTGGTATTAAAGGCTGTCTTCCACTCGTCTCCTGCGCGAATGCGGATCAGGTTGTACGCCTCCCGTAGATCTAATTTTGTAAAGATCCGGGCCCCTCGCAACCTGTCAAATAACTCAGAGATCAACGGAAGAGGGTACTTGTTTTTAACTGTTGTGGCATTGAGACCTCTGTAGTCAATGCAGGGACGTAACTCTCCACTCTTCTTCTGCACGAAGAAGAACCCTGCACCAGCCGGCAACACCGACTTTCTGATAAAACCTCTTGCCAGGTTCTCCCGGTTATACAGTCATATGTAAAAGTTTGGGCACCCCTATTAATGTTAACCTTTTTTCTTTATAACAATTTTGGTTTTTGCAACAGCTATTTCAGTTTCATATATCTAATAACTGATGGACTCAGTTATATTTCTGGATTCAAATGAGGTTTATTGTACTAACAGAAAATGTGCAATCTGCATTTAAACAAAATTTGACCGGTGCAAAAGTATGGGCACCCTTATCATTTTCTTGATTTGAACACTCCTAACTACTTTTTACTGACTTCCTGAAGCACTAAATTGGTTTTGTAACCTCATTGAGCTTTGAACTTCATAGCCAGGTGTATCAAATCATGAGAAAAGGTATTTAAGGTGGCCACTTGCAATTAGTTCTCCTATTTGATTCTCCCATGAAGAGTGGCACCATGGGCTCCTCAAAACAACTCTCAAATGATCTGAAAACAAAGATTATTCAACATAGCTTTTCAGGGGAAGGATACAAAAAGTTGTCTCAGAGATTTAACCTGTCAGTTACCACTGTGAGGAACATAGTAAGGAAATGGAAGAACACAGGTACAGTTCTTGTTAAGCCCAGAAGTGGCAGGCCAAGAAAAATATCAGAAAGGCAGAGAAGAAGAATGGTGAGAACAGTCAAGGACAATCCACAGACCACCTCCAAAGACCTGCAGCATCATCTTGCTGCAGATGGTGTCACTGTGCATCGGTCAACAATACAGTGCACTTTGCACAAGGAGAATCTGTATGGGAGAGTGATGCGAAAGAAGCCGTTTCTGCAAGCACGCCACAAACAGAGTCGCCTGAGGTATGCAAAAGCACATTGGGACAAGCCAGTTACATTTTGGAAGAAGGTCCTGTGGACTGATGAAACAAAGATTGAGTTGTTTGGTCATTCAAAAAGGCATTATGCATGCGCTGTATTGTTGACCGATGCACAGTGACACCATCTGCAGCAAGATGATGCTACAGGTCTTTGGAGGTGGTCTGTGGATTGTCCTTGACTGTTCTCACCATTCTTCTTCTCTGCCTTTCTGATATTTTTCTTGGCCTGCCACTTCTGGGCTTAACAAGAACTGTACCTGTGTTCTTCCATTTCCTTACTATGTTCCTCACAGTGGAAACTGACAGGTTAAATCTCTGAGACAACTTTTTGTATCCTTCCCCTGAAAAGCTATGTTGAATAATCTTTGTTTTCAGATCATTTGAGAGTTGTTTTGAGGAGCCCATGATGCCACTCTTCATAGGAGAACTACTTGCAAGTGGCCACCTTAAATACCTTTTCTCATGATTTGATACACCTGGCTATGAAGTTCAAAGCTCAATGAGGTTACAAAACCAATTTAGTGCTTCAGGAAGTCAGTAAAAAGTAGTTAGGAGTGTTCAAATCAAGAAAATGATAAGGGTGCCCATACTTTTGCACCGGTCAAATTTTGTTTAAATGCAGATTGCACATTTTCTGTTAGTACAATAAACCTCATTTGAATCCAGAAATATAACTGAGTCCATCAGTTATTAGATATATGAAACTGAAATAGCTGTTGCAAAAACCAAAATTGTTATAAAGAAAAAAGGTTAACATTAATAGGGGTGCCCAAACTTTTACATATGACTGTATTGAGACATAGCCTCCATCTCGGGGCGTGATAGCGGATACACGCAGGCTCTAGGAGGTTCCATGCCTGGCAATAGATCTATCGGACAATCGCAAGGACGGTGCGGCGGAAGCGTCTCCGCAGATTTTTTAGAGAAGACGTCCACGTACTGGTGGTATGGTTTGGGAAGCGCGGAGAGATCCGCGGGCACTTCAGTGGAGGCTACATGAACACTGCCCCTCAGGCACCTTCCCTCACAGTCCTTGCTCCAACCCAGTATATTCCCCGAAGCCCAATCAATATGAGGGGAATGGCAACGAAGCCAGGGAACTCCGAGAAGCACCTGGTCGATGCCATCTGGCAAAATGAACAGGGACAAAATTTCATGGTGGGATGGTGAGATTGAGAGCCCGAGTGGTGCTGTCTGGTGGGTAACCTGAGATGGTAAAGGTGCACCATTAACCACCCTGATGGTCAAGGGTTGGGGCAGTAACACCAGCAGAATAGCGTGCTTCTGGGCGAAGGACGAGGACATAAAGTTCCCTTTTGCCCCGGAATCCACTGTGACCTCTGCCTCCCAGGTGGAAGCTCCGCTCTCTAAGGTCCCACGGAATACTGGTTTATGAGAAAAAGCTTTCATATCTGATAGACCCCCACCTACGACCACTGGACGTGATCGTTTTTTCAACCGCAAAGAACACATGTTAGCCGAGTAACCAAACGCCGGCGCTGGTAAACCGGAGATCAATGTGGGTGGAAATGGCAATCAACTCCTCCAGAGTTGTGGGGAACTCTCTGGTTGCTAGAGAATCCTTGACATGCTCCGCTAACCCTCTCCAAAACACAGGGACAAGTGTCTTATCAGGCCACTCCAGCTCAGAAGCCAATGACTGGAATCGGACGGCGTAATGGCTGACCGAGAGGGACCCCTGTGTTAGGGCTAATAGTTGGAGAGAGGTGTCGTGAGTGACCCGTGGTCCCAAAAAGACCTGCTTAATGGATGTGAGAAACTGAGCAGCGCTCAGAACCACGGGGTCATCACGCTCCCACAATGGTTTAGCCCACTCTAACGCCCTGGCCGACAGGAGGGAGACAATAAACCCCACCTTAGCCCGCTCTGTAGGGAACCGTGCGGCCAGTAGCTCAAGCTGAATAATGTAGAGCACTGGCTCACGAATCCCCTACAGGTGGCGCTGTCACCCGAAAACTTGTCGAGCAGCGGGAGGCGGGATAATGTCAGTGCCGGTGTGAGCGTGGGCATACGTGAGACAGCCTCTGCGACTGCCTGAACAGCGGCCGCAGTAGCATTCGCAGCTGAGGTGGGACTCTCGAGAGCCGCCAACCTGCCCTCCAGCTGCCGAATGTACTGTCGCAGCTGCTGTTGGTCTGCCATTACTAGCCAGACCCTGGCGCTAGTATAATGTTAGGGGCGGCGGAACGCACTAAATATTAAATAATAGAAAGTGCGTTCGCCTCCCGGGGTCCACCGTGCAGTAGGTGTTAAAACCGCTGCTAGACAATGGCAGATGCGCTATATGGCGGTATAATGCACACGGGTTCAACGTCACCCGATGTGCGCAGAGCGGACTCTGTTAACTCACAGAGGCGCTGTAACATAAACATAAACACCGAGTCTGTTAGACTCACAGGTCTCAGCGAAATTGCACGCACGGTATCTGGTCACAGGACACGGATCCAAGACAGGGGACGGTGTCCGTCTAAACCTACCGTGCGTGCGGCGTCGCTACTGTGGACGCCGGTAAGTGCTGCTGAATGCAGCGCGGCGGCAGACACAGCCGCTATGCGATAGTGCCATGAGAGACGTGACACCACCGGACGCTAGTGTAGCAGTGCGGTGTGCACAGTGGCCTAAGGTTTGCCACTGACTGACGCTGACTCTTTGTATAGTTCCCAATCCACATGCGTAATATCAGAGGGAGGGGAATCTTAATAAGTCAGTCACCAGAATCATACATCCATCACCATTCACACATCTAGCAAGAAGAGTCTATACTATCGCATGGCCGAGCGGCCATGCGGGCCTTTTATAGCCGTGCGCTGCCGGGACCTTCTAGATCTCTGAGATGGACCAATCAGATCAGGAGAAGGATCTGAGCACGTGACTCCGGATCTCCAATGGGAGATCGTCTCGTGAGCATGCCCAGTAGCGGGATGAGAGGATTTAGCCTCTGGAGTGGCTTGCTGCAGGACAGCCTGCGCTGCTATTGCTGACCCAGAGGTGGCGTCAACAACCAGTCCTACAGAGCTGGTCTGAGGAGAGCGTTTGGGACGCTGAGATTGCTGTGCAGGCTCCTGAGCGGACGGTGGAGAATGGGAGACCACTGGATGCAAGGCTCTGGATTCCCGCTGTGCAGCTTCAGGAACCCGACGCCTAACAATAATCCTGTTTTGGATTGGAAATCTGTGTCTGTGGTGAGTTGGGGTTGTTAATGTGTTTTTAGTGACACTCCTGTTTTCTCCACCTCTCCCCAGTCACATGATATTCCTGACTATTTGGCTGATTTTTCTGATGTATTTAGTGAGAGTAAAGGGCCCATTACACGTAGTGATATCGCTAGCAATATCGCTGTAACGTCACTGATTTTGTGATGTAGCAGCGATATTGCTAGCGATATCGCTACATGTGACACTTACCTCCGATCGGCTCTACCGCGATCGCTGATCGCGCGAGAACGGCCTGGGCCATTTCTCGTCAGCCAATTCCTGCTGGGCTTCCTGTGGCGCCGACGAGCGACACGTGGACGCAGGCGGGAGGACGTCAGGATCGCCTGGCCTGACAGGTAAGTAGCGACCCCCGACCCCTGCTATGTCGCTGGTGAGATCTGCCTGTGTGGCAGCTCACTAGCGACCACTTAGCGATGCACCAGCGATCCATATCGTTGTCGGGATCACTGGTGCATCACTACGTGTAACGGTACCCTTAGTCTGCGTCTTTGCCTCCTCATAGGAGTTATGACTGTGCAATTGAATCATAGAATCATAGAATCGTAGAGTTGGAAGGGACCTCCTGGGCCATCTGGTCCAACCCCCTGCTCAAAGCAGGATTCGCTAAATCATCCCAGTCAGATGTCTGTCCAGCCTCTGTTTGAAGACTTCCATTGAAGGAGAACGCACCACTTCTCGTGGCAGCCTGTTCCACTCATTGATCACTCTAACTGTCAAAAAGTTTTTTCTAATATCTAATCTGTGTCTCCTCCCATTCAGTTTCATCCCATTGCTTCTAGTCTTTCCTTGTGCAAATGAGAATAAAGTTGATCCTTCTACAATGTGACAGCCCTTTAAACATTTGTAGACAGCTATTAAGTCTCCTCTCAGTCTTCTCTTTTGCAAACTAAACATTCACAAATCCTGCAACCTTTCCTCATAAGACAGGGTTTGCAGACCGGTCACCATTCTGGTCGCTCTTTTCTGAACTTGCTCCAGTTTGTTGATGTCTTTTTTAAAATGTGTTGCCCAAAACTGGACACAATATTCCAGATGAGGTCTGACCAAAGAGGAATAGAGGGAAATAATGACTTCACGTGATCTAGACTGTATGCTTCTGTTAATACATCCTAGAATTGCATTTGCCTTTTTTGCTGCTGCATCACACTGTTGACTCATATTCAGTCTGTGATCTATTAGTATACCCAAGTCTTTTTCACATGTGCTGTCACTTAGCCCTATTCCTCCCATTCTGTATATGCTTTTTTCATTTTTATTGCCCAGATGTAGTACTTTGCATTTCTCCCTGTTAAAAACCATTCTGTTAGTTGCTGCCCACTTCTCCAGTTTATTTATATCTTTTTGAATCCTCTCTCTCTCTTCTCTAGTATTAGCTATCCCTCCTAGCTTTGTGTCATCAGCAAATTTAATCAGTTTACCCTCAATTCCTTCATCTAAATCGTTGATAAAGATGTTGAACAATACAGGGCCCAGGACAGAGCCCTGTGGTACCCCACTTGAGACATTCTTCCAACTGGATGTGCAGCCATTTACGACCACTCTTTGGGTCCGATCACTAAGCCAGTTATGAATCCACCTAACAGTTGCCTTGTCCATTCCATACTTAGTCATTTTTTCAATAAGGATTGTATGAGAGACTTTGTCAAATGCTTTGCTGAAGTCAAGATATACTATATCTACAGGATTTCCTTGATCCACCCAATCAGTGATTCCGTCATAGAAGGAAATTAAGTTAGTCTGACATGACTTATTAGTTACAAACCCATGCTGACTCTGTTTAATCACTTCATTCTTATCCAGGTACTGACATACATGTTGTTTAATAATTTGTTCAAACATCTTTCCTGGTATAGAAGTCAGACTCACCGGCCTATAGTTGCCTGGGTCCACCTTCTTCCCCTTTTCGAAGATAGGAACAACATTTGCTCTTCTCCAGTCTTCTGGCACTTCTCCTGTTCTCCAAGAATTTTCAAAGATTATGGAGAGGGGTTCAAAAATTTCTTCTGCTATCTCCTTCAGTACTCTGGGGTGTAATTCATCTGGACCTGGAGACTTGAATTCATTTAGGTTAGCTAAGTGCTTCCTCACTATCTTTCTGTTTATACATATCCTGTATTCTTCTATTCCCTTAATAGGACAGTGAAGAACAGTTGATGTTACATTTCCTTTCTGAGAGAAAACAGATGCAAAATAGGAATTTAAAAGTTCAGCCTTCTCAACATCCTGTCTTACCATTTCATCATTTTCATCCTGTAAAAATCCTATAGCATCTTTGACTTTTCTTTTACTTTTGACATATCCCCAAAATCCTTTATTATTGCTTTTGACATCTCTTGCAAGCCTCAATTCATTGTCAGCTTTAGATAATCTGATTTGTGCCCTGCAGGTTCTGCAGACAGCATTATATTCTTCTTTAGATATGCCTCCCTCTTTCCATTTTATAAACATTTTTTTCTTCCTTTTTAGCATGTGCTTAAGTTCTGTGTTTATCCATCCTGGTTTCCTTAAATGCTTCCTATTCTTCGCTCTTTTCGGAATTGTTAACAACTGTGCTTTGAGAATTTCATTTTTCAAGATTTCCCATCCTTCCTGGACATTTTTGTCTTTAAGGATATCCAGCCATTGGATCCCTCCAATTCTCTTTCTGAATCCCTTAAAATCTGCCTTTCTGAAATCTAACCTTGACGACTGAGTCTTCACAGGTCTTCCGCCTCTAGTTATCCAAAATTCTAAAATAGCATGGTCGCTACCTCCTAGGGTCCCAGCCACTTTTACCTCCTCAACCATTTCCTCCCTGTTTATAAGGATTAGATCCAAGGTAGCAGTTCCCCTTGTTTTCTCCCCTACCTTTTGGAAGATAAAGTTGTCAGCAAGAGAGGATAAGAATTTCCTTGACCTGTTAGTTTTGCCTGAGAGAGATTCCCAACAAATGTCTGGATAGTTGAAATCTCCCATGACAACTATGTCATATTTTTTGGAGAACTTGGCCATTTGATGCATAAAGAGTTCATCCATGTCTTCAGCTTGCACAGGCGGCCTGTAGTAAATGCCTACAATGGTGTCCTTTCCATTGTTCTGTCCTTGTATTCTTACCCAAACAGTTTCCACAGAACTCCCAGTCGCTGAAGCTTCAATCTCTGTGCAGATATACGCGTTTCTAACATACAATGCGACACCTCCTCCTCGTTTATCAAGTCTGTTTCTTGCAAATAAGTTGTATCCTTCTAGTCTTGTATTCCAATCATGTGTATTGTCCCACCAAGTTTCAGTGATTCCAATGACATGATATTTCTTTTCCTGTGTTAGTAGTTCCAATTCTCCTTGTTTGTTGCCCATGCTTTGTGCATTAGTATAGAAACATTTTAGTTTGAGTTAATGCCCGGGTGTAAATTTCCCAAGGGTCGGCTTTTCAACTTATCGGTACCCAAACATGATGCTATGCGCTCTTTTATATCAAGGAGTCGTTGGAGAAGGGTCTTATTAGACCATCCTCTTCACCTTTAGGTGCTGGATTTTTTTGTGGCCAAGAAAGATTGTTCATTAAGGCCATGTATTGACAATCGCTCCCTTAACAAAATCACTGTTAAATATCAGTACCCGTTACCCCTGATTTCTGATTTATTTTCCAGAGTTAAAAGTGCCTGTTGGTTTACCAAGCTTGACCTCAGGGGGGCGTATAATCTTATTCGCATCAAGCACGGGGATGAATGGAAGATGGCGTGTAATACTTCGGAGGGACATTTTGAGTACCTGGTGATGCCTTTTGGGCTCACTAATGCCACTTCTGTCTTCCAATCTTGAATGAACGATATTTTCCGGGACTTTGTGGATAAGTTTTTGATCATTTATCTGGATGATATTTTGATCTTTTCCAGTGATTGGGATTCTCATGTGGAACATATCCGGAATGTGTTCTGGATTTTGAGGGAAAATTTTCTGTATGTTAAGGGATCAAAGTGCCTCTTTGGTGTACAGAGGATTTCATTTTTGGGATTCATTTTGTCCCCCTCTGCTATTGAAATGGACCTAGCCAAGATACAGGCCATTTATGATTGGATTCAGCCCACTTCTTTGAAGGCTCTCCAGAAGTTTTGGGGTTTTGCTAATTTCTACCGTAAATTTATAGGTAATTTTTCTGGTATTGTTAAACCACTGACTGATTTGACCAAAAAGGGCGCTGATGTGGTGAATTGGTCTCCAGAGGCAGTCTCGGCATTTCAGGAGCTTAAGCAGAGATTCACTTCTGCTCCGGTTCTACGGCAACCTGATGTCTCACTCCCATTTCATGTGGAGGTAGATGCTTCTGAGATTGGTGCAGGAGCCGTTTTGTCCCAAAGAGATCCGGTAACTTCTAAGATGAATCCCTGTGCCTTCTTTTCTCGAAAATTCTCCCCATCTGAACGTAACTATGACGTGGGTAATCGGGAATTGTTGGCCATGAAATGGGCATTTGAAGAGGGGAGACATTGGTTGCCTAGCATCAAGTTGTGGTCCTCACGGACCACAAGAATTTGATTTATCTTGAATCAGCCAAACGCTTGAATCCTAGACAGGCTAGATGAGCCTTGTTTTTCATGCTTTTTAATTTTGTGGTTTCTTTTCTTCTGGGCACTAAGAATGTTAAGGCGGACGCCCTTTCTAGGAGTTTCTTTGTGGATTCTCTTGATGTGACCGAGCCTACTACCATTCTAAATGAGGATGTAGTTCTTTCCACCATCTCACCCGATTTGAGACGTGCCCTGGAGGAATTTCAGGAGGACAAACCTGAACGTTGTCCTATGGGAAAATTGTATTTCCCTGACCAGTGGAGGAAAAGAGTAATGTCGGAAATTCATTGCTCCGCGTTGGCTGGTCATCCAGGTATTTTTGGTACCAGAGATTTGGTGAGTCGGTCTTTTTGGTGGCCTGCCTTATCTCGTGATGTCAGGAATTTTGTGCAGTCCTGTGGGACTTGTTCTCAGTCCAAGCCCTGTTCTCGTTCTAGTGGGTTGTTGATGCCCCTGCCGTTGCCCAGGAGGCCATGGACTCATATATCAATGGATTTTATTTCTGATCTTCCTGTTTCTCAGAGAATGACTGTTATCTGGGTGATCTGTGATAGATTTTCTAAGATGGTCGATCTTGTACCACTCCCAAAGCTGCCATCTTCTTCTGAGTTGGTGCCCTTGTTTTTACAACAGGTGGTTCGGTTGCACGGGATTCCTGAGAACATTGTGTCGGACAGCGGAGAGCTTTTTGTTCCAAACTGGGAATTCAGTTATCTTTCTCCTCTTCATTTCATCCTCAGACCAATGGGCAGACTGAGAGAACAAACCAGACTTTGGAATCCTATTTGAGATGTTTCATATCTGCTGACCAGGATGACTGGGTCTCATTTTTGCCCTTGGCCGAAGTTGCGCTAAACAATAGGGCTAGTTCTGACACTTTGATGTCGCCCTTTTTCGGTAACTTTGGGTTTCATCCTCGATTTTCTTCAGGGCAGTTGGAATCTTCGGCCTGCCCAAGTGTGGATTCTGTAGTAGAGAGAATGCAGCAGATTTGGGACCAAGTGGTGGATAAGTTGTCCCACTCTCAGGAAAAAGCCCAACGGTTTTCCCACCGGCATGGGACCATTGGTCCCCGGTTTAAAGTGGGTGATATGGTTTGGTTGTCTTCAAAGAATATTACTATGAAGTTGTGTCTCCAAAATTCAAGCCAAGATTCATTGGACCTTATAAGATTTTGGAAATCAAAATCCTTAATCCCGTTTCATTCCGTTTGGTTCTTCCAGTTATGTTTAAGATTCATAACGTGTTCCATATATCCTTGCTGAAGAGGTTTGTAGAGACAGTAGTTCCCATGGCGGCGCCTCCTGACCCTGTATTGGTTAAAGGTCATTTGGAGTATGAGGTAGAGAAAATATTGGATTCTCGTTTGGCTAGACGGAGACTTCAGTATTTGGTCAAGTGGAAGGGTTATGGCCAGAAGGATAATTCTTGGGTCTCTGCTTCTGACATTTATGCCGAAAGATTGGTTCGTGCTTTTCACCGGGCCCATCCTGACCGGCCTGGTGGCGTGGATGAGGGTTCGGTGACCCCTCCTCAAGGGGGGGTACTGTTGTGAATTCTCTCTCTGGCTTCCCTCTGGTGATTACTGAAGGTAGTGGAGCTGGTCAGATTGGCAGAGGGGTTGCGAGTTCTCTTTCTGGGCTCCCTGTGGTGGTTACTGAAGGTAGCGGAGCTGATCTCATTGACAGAGGCTTGCCACCTGATAATGAGGAAGACGATTGGAGATCTTGGGTTTCTGATTGGGATTTAAGACAGCTGACTCCCTCTATCTCTGCTGGTGATTTTCTTCCTGTGCCTTCAGAGGTCTGATGTCTCCTGCTCTGTCCCTGCATGGTTCAGCTAAGTGGTTCATTTGCTTTTCTGTTTGCATTTGATCTGGCTTTGTCTATCTCTGCTTTGTGCGGGTCTGCCAGCTCCAGCTGGGGCTGTGCTGAATAACCACCCATATGTTACTGCTTGTGCCAGTTTGTTTTTGTCCCGTTATATTGGTCTATTTTTGCTTTGCTTTCAGAATTTACCAGAGTGCTGATATAGTGGGGGCGAAGTCGTGCGACTTCCGTGTTTTTTTGTGCATCAGACATGTTGGACTTTTTGCAGGGTTTTTTGCATGACTGCAGACAGTGTCTTTCCTTTCCTGTCCTGTCTAGTCAGTGTGGGCCCCATCGTTTGCTCAGTCTATTTTCCTACCTGCGTTTGTGTTTTTATCTTGTCTCACCAACAATATATGTTTGGGGGCTATCTATTCCTTTGGAGTCTGCTCTGGGGCAGTTTAGATTTCCCCTTTCTTGCTTTAGGCTTAGTTAGCTCTCCGGCTGTGCCGAGGCATCTAGGATCATCATAGGTACGCTCCACAGCTACCACTAGTTGTGTGGATAGGATCAGGGGTTTGCAATCTGCTTAGTTACCAACCTCTCTGGTTTTCTGTGGCTTAGCCTGGGCCTGCTATCCTCCTCGGTGACCCATTCATAACAATCCAGCAGCTGGAGGGCAGGTTGGCAGCTCTTAAGTGCTCAACCCTAGCTGTGGATCTTTCCGCGTTTGCTGTTCAGGCAGCCACGGAAGCTGTCTCCCGTGTGTCCACTGCCATCCCTGTCTCGACTCTATCCCACCTCCCGCTGCCCGAGAAGTTCTCGGGCGATAGTGCTTCTTGTAGGGGATTCATCAGCTAATGTACCATACAGATAGAGCTGCTGGCTGCACGATACCCCTCCAAGTGGGCTAAAGTGGGATATGTTATTTCCCTCCTGTCGGGCAGGACTCTGGAGTGGGCCACACAGCTGTGGGAGCGTGGTGATCATGTGGTGCAGAGTGCCTTGCAGTTCTTGGGCACTCTGAAGCAGGTCTTCTTGGGACTGCGAGTCACCCATGATACCGTGCTCCAGCTGCTGGCATTATCGCAGGGCTTGTCTCTGATCAGCCATTATGCCATCCATTTCCGGATGCTGGCTTCAGAACTGGAGTGGTCAGATAAGTCCCTCTTTCCTGTGTTCTGGAGAGGTCTGGCTGGCCATGTAAAGGACGATCTGGCCACCAGGGAGATTCCTGCCACACTGGAGGAGTTTATCACCATCTCCACCCGCGTAGACCTTCGTTTTTCAGAGCGAAGGTTGGAGCGGTCCCAGTGTAGGCAGAAGTTTAGGTTGGCACCCAGTTTTGTTAAACCTCTGGAACCTCCCGATCGGGCGTACGAGCTCCAAGAGGCCATGGGGAATTCTCATGCGGGATCCAGGTCCCGGTCCATGCGAGTACCCGTGGTCTGTCACAGTTGCCAGCAGTCTGGTCACCTAGCCAACAGGTACCCACAGCTGCCGAGAAAACGTTCACGTCTAGTGGCCTTAGGAGGCAGCTCACTAGAATCTGCTGCGTTTTGCGCCAAGCTGTCCTTTAAGGGGACACTTGAGTTTGGTTCTTCCACTCTTGCGGTGGAGCTTTGCGTGGATTCTGGAGCGGAGGGCAAGTTTATGTCATCTGCCTTTGCTCAACGGCACGCAATACCACTGGTTATGATATCTAAGCCAGTCACCATCAGAGTAGTGAACGACGCGACTCTGCCCTCACAGATTACCCACCAGACCGCTCCCTTGATACTCTCGGTGTCTCCATCTCATCAGGAGATGATATCCCTCCTTGTCATGCCCGAGGGTATCGACCAGGTCCTTCTAGGGGTTCCCTGGTTGCGGTATCATTCTTTCCATATAGAGTGGTCCTCGAGAATTCTTGGTTGGAGTAAGTCATGTGAGGGTAGATGTCTGAGGGAGCACGTTCAGGTTGCCTCCACCGAGGTCCCCGCAGATCTTTCCTCGCTCCCCAAACACTATCGACAGTATGGGGACGTGTTCTCCAAAAAGGCGGCGGAAATCCTTCCATTGCATCGCCCCTATGACTGTCCTATTGACCGATTGCCGGATGCTGAGCCTCCCAGGGGTCGAGTCTACCCCTTATCTCTCCCGGAGACAGAGGCCATGTCTCAAAACATCAGGGAGAATCTGGCAAGAGGATTCATTAGGAAGTCCGTGTCACCAGCGGGGGCGGGATTCTTCTTCGTCCAGAAGAAGAATGAAGAACTGCGTCCCTGCATCGATTACAGGGGTCTTAACGCTATCACCGTTAAGAACAAGTATCCTCTGCCCCTGATATCAGAATTGTTCAATAGATTACGGGGAGCGAGAGTTTTCACCAAATTAGATCTGTGGGGAGCCTATAACCTGATATGCATCCGTGAGGGGGACGAATGGAAGACAGCATTTAACACCAGAGATGGCCATTATAAGTATCTGGTCATGCCCTTTGGTCTTTGTAATGCGCCGGCTGTCTTCCAGGACTTTGTCAATGATATCTTTCGGGATATGCTCTCCACTTCAGTGGTTGGCTATCTGGATGACATCCTCATCTTCTCTCCAGATATGGACTCCCACCGGAGAGAGGTTGGCAAAGTCTTCTCCCGCTTGCGAGCTAACTCCTCTACGCCAAGTTGGAGAAGTGCCTGTTTGAGCAGGAGTCCTTGCCTTTCCTGGGCTATATTATCTCTGCCCAGGGTTTGGCTATGGATCCTGCCAAACTGCAGGCAGTAATGGGCTAGACTGGACTTTGCTTAAAAACATCTAAAAAAGCCAGCACAGTTCTGGAAGAGCATTCTTTGGACAGATGAAGCCAAGATCATCCTCTACCAGAATGATGGAAAGAGAAAAGTATGGCGAAGGCGTGGTACAGCTCATGATCCAAAGCATACCACATCATCTGTAAAACACAGCGGAGGCAGTGTGATGACTTGGGCATGCATGGCTGCCAGTGGCACTGGGTCACTAGTGTTTATTGATGATGTGACACAGGACAGAAGCAGCCGAATGAATTCTGAGGTATTCAGAGCCATACTGTGTGCTCAGATCCAGCCAAATGCAGCCAAACTGATTGGTCATCATTTCATACTACAGATGGACAATGACCCAAAACATAAAGCCAAAGCAACCAAGTTTATTAAAGCAAAGAAGTGGAATATTCTTGAACGGCCAAGTCAGTCACCTGATCTCAACCCAATTGAGCATGCATTTCACTTGTTAAAAACTAAACTTCAGACAGAGGCCCACAAACAAACAGCAACTGAAAACCACCGCAGTGAAGACCTGGCAGAGCATCAAAAAGGAGGAAACACAGCGTCTGGTGATGTCCATGAGTTCAAGACTTCAGGCAGTCAATGCCAACAAAGGGTTTTCAACCAAGTACTAGAAATGAACATTTTATTTACAATTATTTTATCTGTCCAATTTCTTTTGGTCCCTTTAAAAACAGGGTGGCACATGTTAAGGATCTGAAACTCCTAAACCCTTCAGCCAAATTTAATGTGGATACCCTCAAATGAAAGCTGAAAGTCTGAACTTCAACTGCATCTGAATTGTTTTGTTTAAAATTCATTGTGGTAATGTCTAGAACCAAAATTAGAAAAATGTTGTCTCTGTCCAAATATATATGGACCTAACTGTACAAGAGGAGGTGAGGACTTTGCTCGAACATTTACAGCTCATAAGTAAAATGTTGGACAACAAAGGTAATAAGTGTTTGTAGTATAAGGTCCAGCCACCTTTACAATAAATAAGGATATACATATAAGGCTGCATGAATCGGCCAGTACCTGTATATGTACAGATTTTTATCAGACAACAAAATGCATTGTTAAGTATGATAAATGTGAAAAAAATTTCAATACACGTAATAGTTTTTTTTATATATATATATATATATATATTTTATTTTGATTAATAATAGGATAGAAGGATAAAGGAGGGGTAAAACTAGGAACAGAATCAATAGACACAATCATAGTCAGGGAGTCAGCCGGGGTCAGATACCAGGTGATCAGTAAAAGCCCAGTCAGGCGAGCAGTAGGATTACCGCGGAGCCTGGTGATAGAGGTGATACCAAAACATGACCGGGTCTAGATGTAAGTGTCAGAAGGTCACAGGTAGATGGTGAAGGTCCTTCTATACAGGTCCAGCAGTGATGGTGGATCTGCTGGACTTCAGGGAGGGAGAAGATAGGAAACAGAATCAATAGGCTAAATCATAGTCAGGAGGACAGCCGTGGTCAGATACCAGGTGATCAGTAAAAGCCCAGTCAGGTGAGCAGTAGGACTACAGCGGAGCCTGGTTATAGAGGTGATACTGAAACATGTCCGGGTCTAGATGTAAGAGTCAGAAGGCCACAGGTAGATGGTGAAGGTCCTTCTATACAGGTCCAGCAGTGATGGTGGATCTGCTGGAATTCAGTGAGGGAGAATGTAGGGAACAGACTCAATAAGCTAAATGATAGTCAGGAGGACAGCCGAGGTCAGATACCAGTAAGAGCCCAGTCAGTCGAGCAGTATGAATACTGCGAAGCCGGGAGACAGAGCTGATACATGTCCGGCAAGGGATGTAACAGAAGGCCACAGATAGCTGGTGAAGGTCATTCTATACAGGTCGTTAATAATGTTCAGGTAGAGCTATTCGATAGCGCTATCCATGAAGAAAGTGCACGGGTAGAGCTATACGATAGCTCTATTCCTAAAGGAAATGAACGGGTAGAGCTATCCAATAGCGCTATCCCTCAATGTTCCGGAGCGTAAGCTATTTCTCATGGTTGAGCGCACTTGGGATCTGCCCCCAAGGCCCTGCCCATGCCCAATGTTTGGTCCGTAGACCGCGGCTAGGAGTTAGTCCCGCTTCTAAACAGGTCCAGCAGTGATGGTGGATCTGCTGGACCACAGGGCGCTGGATGCTTACGTTTCCTGTTCTGTAGATGTACTATGGCAACAGTGACAACAAGGAAATGCTTGAGCAGCCCTGGATAATCCGCTCTGGCAGGATGATAAGATCCAGCGGAAGATGGAACCTATGAGAAGAGAAGTAAATATAATGTAAGTGATGGGACTACATATGACATGATGCTACTGTGCGGTCACTGTGGCCGGACGGCAGAGGAATATTATCACACAGAGGGCAGGATCATTGTCAGCCATCATATATGTGATAATCCCATCACTGACAGATGACATCTGCTCCCCACGAATGATTCTCACTGACATCCCACAACATGGAGCTGATTCTCACACTTACCGAGATTCTTTATCCCCTTTTCTCCATTTTCTGATTTTTCTTCTTCTTTACTCAGATTTACAGGAGTATTTTTTCTTTCCGCCTGAGCTGGAAATTCTGATCAGAAAGTAAAAAAAAAAACAACCCTCATTAATGACATATCCTAATGGGATCTGCTTTGTCTCCTGTATATAGTAGGATTGTTCTAGTCCTGTCTCCAATAGTCCTGATAATCTGGTATTATATCATAATAGGGCAGAATAGGTCCTATATAATGTACATAATCCCATCTGAGGGGCATTTGATGTGTCACTGATATAGAGCAGTAAGCGCCCTGTGTGCCGCCATGTTGTGCATCACTGATGAGCAATATTCTATGATAGGAGATGATGTCTCCTTATGATGATGTAGGTTATTGGATGCTACAACGTATCTCACAGAACCCATGAAAAAAGCTGTACAAAATTAGTGAAATAGAGGTACAGAATGGGCCCATGGGCAACATAATTGGGATCCATAAAACATGGATAACATAGGAAACCTAATACAGAAAACCATGTGGAAATATTTGAGCCTTGAAGTTAACATTCACAGTGTGCTGCAGACATGGACATACCTGATAGTGGGGGCAAGGTTGGCAAGGTGGTAATAGCGTTGTCTCTATCAGATACAGGGACAGATTCTTTCTGCCTGTTAGGAAGAAAAAAAACATGTAAATCACAAGTAAACGCAGTATAAAAGGAGTTGTTTCACTATAAGAACACCGACTATAGGGCCTAATAGGACATATGATTGTCATAGTTGGGAAGGTCTTCTGCTCAAAACTATGTTTTATAGAGCAAAGCAGAATTAAGCTACTAAGAATATCTGACATGTAATACTACTAATACTACATCTCTCCTACAGGGTGGGCAGCACTAAAGATGCACGACTGGCTGCAATCATGGGCTGTTATCACCAGCACTTACTAAGGACAAAAGCAAAATGACCGCTAATCATGGGCATGTGGGTGTTGCATTTGATATTATGGCATTTCTGTCCTATATTTGATGGTGTGCATATATATCAGCCTGGAGCTCCCAGTAATGAACCCATAATCTACTCACATTTCTGAGATGTTTGTGATGGATTTTGGTGCACACTCTGGAGGTGACTTGGGATCTTCATCGTTCTTCACCCCGCTAATGGTGGTATAAAGCTACATGCAGAAGCAACAAGATATGAAATTATTTCATGTTTACTTTTATGGGTCTTTTTTATACATCTTTTGAAGTTACTGATCATACACTTACTTTAGAAAGCCTTTCAGATGATGATGTAAAATTTTGGAAGTCCTTACTTGTGCCTTTCTCATCCTCTGAGACCAGATGTTTTTTCATATCAGAATGATCTATAAAACATAGATAATGAAGTGTTATTAGAGGTTGTCAGTATAACACAGTCACCATTTATCATAAATATTAATGGGAACCGATTGTCGCATAATATGGAAGATGAGACAAACAGACACTTAGTCTAGCTGATGTCTTTTCTACTTACTGATAAATAAACTGGTGTCCACATCTGATGCAAGCTGAGGAACGTACAATGGCATTTGACTTAGAAGGTTATCAAAGTCTAAATCTCTAAGGAATGCATGATTCTTGATCTCAAATGCTCCACCTGGATAAAGAAAAACAAAAGTGATGCGGACATTGTCAGAGAGAGCTCCATACCAACAAATTAAGGGAAGCGCTTAATCGAGTAGGCTGGGACCATCTCATGGTAACTGGGGATTCCGACAATAAATGGGGCATGTTTAAGGATATACGACGAAAATCCAGTATTAAACTTATACTCTCTGGTAATAAAAAGTCCAGGAATAAAAAGAAGCCATTATGCATAAATAAGACACTACAAAGATTAATCAGACTAAAACAAAGGGCATTCAAAATCTTGAAAGCCGAGATTACTGAAATAGCATTTCAGGAGTATAAAGATCTAAGTAAGAAATGTTAAAAAGAAATCATGCTGGCAACATTATCCACAGAGAAACAAATTACCAGTGACATTAGGATAAATCCCCTAAAATGCTATAAATTTATCAATGCCAAAAAGGAAAAAAGCATAGTATAGGTCCCTTAAAAGACAATAATAGTAAGATGATAATAATACAGGACAAAAAAGGGTGAGACATTAAACAGACTCTTTTCATCTGTGTTCACCAATGAACTAACTGTTCCATGGATACTGTTCCACATAGCAACCTTATACTGAAGCTCCATAAGCAGGGACTGGGGGAAACTATATGCAGATGGGTAAGGAATTGGCAAAATGACAGGAAACAAAGTCGTCATAAATGGTACATTCTGTAAATGGGATATAGTCAGCAGTGGGGACCGCAGGGATCTGTACTGGTAGCAGTGGGGACTGCAGGGATCTGTACTGGGAGCAGTGGGAACCGCAGGGGTCTATACCGGGAACAGTGGGGACCGCAGGGATCTGTACTGGGAGCAGTGGGGACCGCAGGGATCTGTACTGGTAGCAGTGGGGACTGCAGGGATCTGTACTGGGAGCAGTGGGAACTGCAGGGGTCTATACCGGGAACAGTGGGGACCGCAGGGATCTGTACTGGGAGCAGTGGGGACCGCAGGGATCTGTACTGGTAGCAGTGGGGACTGCAGGGATCTGTACTGGGAGCAGTGGGAACTGCAGGGGTCTATACCGGGAACAGTGGGGACCGCAGGGATCTGTACTGGGAGCAGTGGGGACCGCAGGGATCTGTACTGGTAGCAGTGGGGACTGCAGGGATCTGTACTGGGAGCAGTGGGAACTGCAGGGATCTGTACTGGGAGCAGTGGGAACTGCAGGGGTCTATACCGGGAACAGTGGGGACCGCAGGGATCTGTACTGGGAGCAGTGGGGACCGCAGGGATCTGTACTGGTAGCAGTGGGGACTGCAGGGATCTGTACTGGGAGCAGTGGGAACTGCAGGGGTCTATACCGGGAACAGTGGGGACCGCAGGGATCTGTACTGGGAGCAGTGGGGACCGCAGGATCTGTACTGGGAGCAGTGGGCAGGGATCTGTACTGAGAGCAGTAGGGACCACAGTGATATGTACTGGGAGCAGTGGGGACCGCAGGATCTGTTCTAGAATCAATTCTTCTAAACCTATAAATCAATTGTGAGGCCACATCTAGAATATGGGATCCAGTTTTCGGCTCTACATTTAGAAGGGATATTCAGAAATTAGAGTCAGTTTATATTCAGGCAACTAGATTATTACAAGGGATGGAAGACAACCATATGATGAGAGGTTGGAAAAGTTGGGCTTGTTTTGCTTAGAAAAAAGACGCCTCAGAGAAGATCTCATTTATATGTATAAATATGTGTGGTCAGTACAGAGGACTTGGACCTGTCTTAAACTAAGGACCAGGGGGCTCTCATTACGGGTGTAGGAAAGGCGATTCCAGTAGGTTAATAGGAAAGGGTTCTTTACAGTTAGAGCAGTTAGACTATGGAGTGCCCGACCACAAGAGGTAATAATGACAGACGCTATGACAGCTTTTAAAAAAGAGCTGGATGATTTCCTCAATGCACATAACATTGTGGGTTATAGTTAATCTAGTGACAAAATGAACAATTGGTGGAGAAAGGAAGAACTTGATGGACTCAGGTCTTTTTTCAACCTTTGTAACTATGTAACTATATCTGAACAGTTTATCTTAATCTGAACTAATTACGTAACCGAGCAGACATGTAGGAAATAGACTGAAAATCATAGTACGGAGAACTATAAATGGAGAAGCTGATAAAAAAGAGATGAATCTCATGGATATGAGCGATATGTCCTTGGTGTAATAAGGAAATATTATTATTATTATATGTTACCTGTCCCAAGTCTATCCATGGGATTTGTTCTGAGCAGCTGAGTGATGAGATCCTGAGCTTCGGGAGGAGGAGTGTAATGACGATCCCATTTTATATTTCCTGTTATATAGAAAATTACAGAACATAAAACCTCTTAACTGGACTGTAAGATAAAGCAAAGGAAGTAACTAAACCAAGATAACAGGTCAAAGCAATGATCAGATTATTCTACTTACCAGTGGTCACATTTTTATAAAGGTTAGATTTGGAATCCGCATGAAATGGTGTATATCCCATTAGCATTTCATATAGTATGATGCCCATTGCCCACCAGTCAACAGGTCTTCCATAGCCTTTGTTCTGGATGACCTCAGGGGCTATGTAATTCGAGGTGCCAACGAACTAGAAAACAGAAGATAGAGATGAGAATTGATGAAACAATTATTATGACAAGTTCTTCACATAAAAACAGAATGACAGAAGATAAAATATCAGTAAAAAAGCTCTAAAAATGAAGAATGTAGGGAAGAGAAAATAGAGTTATGAGATTTGTACAGAACAAGCACAGTTCCTGTAGGTATTGCTGACCTCATGGTCCTTGAACTCTCTGGAGATGTTCTCTGCTGATTCCTTGTAGACGGTGGTGTGTGGTATCATGACACCAAGTTTTGAAAGTCCAAAGCCGGTAACTTTAATATGTCCAGCAGATGTTATCAGGAGGCTGTGAAAGAGAAGATGATTTTAGCTTCATAGACCGTGAGATAATAAATGATAAATTGCTATACTACAGGTATTCACTTACTTCTCCGGCTTCAGGTCTCTGTGCACCACACCGTGACTATGCAGGTATTCCACAGCAAGGACAGCTTCTGCAAAGTACCGGCGGGCCAAGAGGACAGATAAACGACGCCTGGTCGTTAGAAGGGTCCTACAGTCTCCACCTATAGAAGAAAGGAAATATGACTGGTGAGGGGTTTATACAACAGATCAACATGATGTATAATGAGAAGTGAGCGGAAACATTGGGGCAGGAGACAATATATAAAGATACGTCATGGTGAAATATCATCTATAAAATTAATGACATAAAGTGACATCACATCTCGTCTACAGCTGGAGATACTGACGTGCTCAGGGCGGATATACAGGGAGATCACACACATGTGTAAATAGCAAATTGGTATGGACATATATATATATATATATATATATATATATATATATATATATATATATATATATATTAAAACTTAACTTTTAATCTTAAATTAAAAACTGTATGTTGCAAATTAGGGTGCCAAAAAAAAAAAAACATAACGTGATAGTGCCCGTGCAAACGTGCCCATAAAAACAAATTATAATGAGACGCCTTCTATTGTCCAGATATGGGCGGATTATTTTACCCTCTCTTTAGTGTCTAGATATGGCCAGGTATTAATAATACAAAGCACTAGCCATAAATCGTCTCAGCGTATATAACAACACTTTTTAGAGGTTTTCTTAGGTGACTAAAACCTTATTATAATTTTTTTTTTTTTTTTTTTTTGGCACCCTAATTTGCAACATACAGTTTTTAATTTAAGATTAAAAGTTAAGTTTTAATATATATATATATATATATATGTCCATACCAATTTGCTATTTACACTTTTGATCGGTATTGGTAAAATAGACCCCCGCTTGTATATAGAGATCACACACATCAATGCCTTTATAGGCTTCTTGGCATTAGAAAACTTATAGTAAATCTTCTGTGGGGATGTAACCGTCCACGGGGACAAGTCCTAATGATATGAGATGTGATAAGATGTCAGCAGACATGGGCGGAATATAATACAATGTACGTGTCCTACCTCCTACATACTCCATGACCATACACAGGTGATATTTAGTTGGGAAGGAGCAGAGCATGGAGACCACAAAAGGACAGTCTGCAAATGTGAGGATGTCTCTCTCGATATAGGCCCTTTCCACTTTATTACGAGTAGTCAAGTAGCTCTTGGCGATTTTCTTCATTGCAAAGATCTGTTGTGATTCCTTATGGCGCACTAAGTAGACGGCCCTGGAGAGAAGGAGAATCCATGGTTTATAATGAACCCTTATTAACAGTCTGTATATACAAGTCATTATATGATCCTTTGTATTAATATTTGATACCAGCAGTCCGGCCATCACTAGAAATCCACGTCTAGAAATCCATAAAAGAACTCTACATGGATCACCTATAGGAGGTCTGCACAAGGCCACGTCTGCCGGACCCTCACCCAGGTCACATTATAGATGAGAGAATCTACTGAAATTCATCTTGGGCAGATTCCCTATAACCAACCAGTAGATACGATTCACTATAAATAAAAATTGGTCTAAATTGAAAGTTCTCCAATTGTCGTAGCAAGATGTTTTTTTTTTTTTGCTTTCTCCACAGACCAAGGCACAATAAATGGAGGGGAGGGAAGAAGTTAAAATATAATTTAACACATTACACCCACTTGTTCTCGTCCCTGCCCGTCCATCACTGCAGACCTCCGTCCTCTGTGCCAGTCTTTGGTTATTCTCTCTTCTCCTGCTGAGGCCAGTGATCGGACTCACATGGTCATAGTGGAGGGTGGGGGTGCAGATGTCATTGGCAGCAGTACTGTGTCACCCCTCATGTGACCGTGTGCAGCCAATCACTATTATCAGCTCCATAATGGGGCCCTGAAAAATCCGAAGATTGGCACAGAGGACGGGGAAGTGGTGGTGGAGGCGGCAGCATAAGAGCAGATGAGGTCTAGGGGCGGTGAGTGTAATGTATTATATTATATAATATCATATTAAATCATATCTTTCCTTACAGACTGATTTGCTACAGATCTGGTCGCTCAGCTGTATATAACTGACCAGAATAGTGACATCAAGATGTGGACAGTGATGTGGACTAAGATCGTTTCCCTATGATAACACTGAATAGCACAGCACAATGGTAAATCATTGTCATAGGGAACCCCGAGAAATGGGGATTATAGGAACAGAAATCTCACCCAAAAGTTCCGCTGCTGATCAGATTGGTAGTTTCATAGTCGCTCATACGCGGCTCTGCTGCCGGGATCAATGATCTGATCAAGTCCTAAAAAAGAATAAGAAATAATACTAAGAAATAGAAGCAGCAGGAAAACATATCAGGATGTAAAAACTCCTATATTATGTCCCAGTTGATTTACACTGATCTGATGTAGGGGACGATACAAGCCGAACACTCCACATGGATATAATATAAGGGGAGATCCTCTATATACCAGTACTAGCTGAAGAGCCCGGCGCTGCCCGGGCATAGTAACTAACTGTGGTTAGTTATAGAAAATTATAATTATCCTCCATCCCATAGTCCCGTGCCCATATACCCATCATACATATCCACGAACCCATAGGCCCATGCCCATATACCCATCATACATATCCTCCATCCCAAAGTCGAGTGCCCATATACCCATCACACATCCTCCATCCCATAGTCCCATGCCCATATACCCATCATACATATTCTCCATTCCATAGTCCCATGCCCATATACCCATCATACATATTCGCCATCCCATAGTCGAGTGCCCATATACCCATCACACATCCTTCATCTCATAGTCCCGTGCCCATATACCCATCATACATATCCTCCATCCCATAGTCGAGTGCCCATATACCCATAATACATATCCTCCATCTCATAGTCCCGTGCCCATATACATATCCGCCATCCCATAGTCCCGTGCCCATATACCCGTCATACATATCCTCCATCCCATAGTCCAGTGCCCATATACCCATCACACATCCTCCATCCCATAGTCCCGTTCCCATATACATATCCTCCATCCCATAGTCCCGTGCCCATATACATATCCTCCATGCCATAGTGCCGTTCCCATATACCCATCATACATATCCTCCATCCCATAGTCCGGTGCCCATATACTCATCACACATCCTCCATCTCATAGTCAACCATTATGACATCATAATGAGCGGCGGCGGGGCTTGCAACCTTTGATGACTTCAGCGTCGCCATGGCAACCATTGTGACATCATAATGAGGGGCGGGGCTTGGCGCGCACACACTGCTTCCCCAGTATGCAAATAGGGGCATTGTGACATCACAATGAGGGGCGGGGCTTGATACACACACACTTTTTCCCCCAGTATGTAGATAGGGGCAAAATTATTTGGTGAATTGGAACGCGCGGGGTTAAAATTTCGCCTCACAACATAGCTTAGGACGCTCTCGGGGTCCAGACGTGTGACTGTCCAAATTTTGTGGCTGTAGCTGCGACGGTGCGGATGCCTATCCCGGACATACAAACAAACATACACACATACATACACACATACACACTTTGAGCTTTATATATTAGATTATTGTAAAGTGCTGGATAATATGGGAGATCACACAGGGGAGAACTATGTATTCTGAGAGCAGCATGATTTAGCAGAGACCCTGATTCCAGCGATGTGTTACTTAATTTGTGTGCTGTTGTTTCAATAAAATCAGTGTTTTATCAGCAGGAGATTATCAGTGGAGGACTAGGTGTCTCGTGCCATGTAGTCCTATTGCTCTACATAATCAGAAAGGACTAAACCAAGATTTACAGATGCACCAATTGTAACTCTATAAATCACGCGCCATCATGAGAACTTTTCTCAGAAACTTCTCTCACTTATGTGGATTAAGATGAGCTAACATTGAAAAATCTCATGTTCGGTGTCAGATTTCATTTTATGCACCGTGATATCCCAGAGCTGCGTTATTTGCGTTCTTTACACCATGGATACATCTTGTACTTTATCCTTTACATTATTGGGTAGAATTGCTTTACACTGCAGCTCCTCTCCACAAGTCCACATTAACATACTGTATAAGGGACTGGTATACACAACATTTCTTTAATGACGTGTATTATCTTATTACAAGCAGGAAGACTCTGAGGGCATGTTTCCACGTAGAGGAAACATTCAGTATTTGCTGCGTATTGAACGCTGCGTCCTTCCGCAGCGGCCAGATATTCCAGCATAGTGGAGGGGCTTTTATGAAATCCTGTCTCCACTATGCGTCCTAGTATGCGGGTGACACACCCACGAAACCGGACATGTGGCGCTTCTTTTTAGACCGCAGCATGTCTGTTTACCTTGTGGAGGCGCTCAGTCTCTCCAAAGTAAATAGCCTACTCTACGGATACGCTGCGGAGATTCCGGATATGTTCAGTGAGCACATCCGGAATCACCGCGTGTACAGAAGGGGGCGGGGCTTTGGGCAGAGCAAGGTTTCCGCTCCATCCAAAGCGCAGGGATTACGGTAAGTGGAAACGTACCCTGATAGAGCGAGAAAGAAGGGAAAATACAGACTCCCCCCACTGAGCTGTGACTACATCAGCAGAATACAGATTGTCCTCACAGACGAGAGAGAGCAGCACAACAGGCGGCCATAAAACCTCCTGTGGCTGCCGGGGACTGACAGGGAGGCTTGTAAGATCTGATACCAGATCTTCTGATATCTGGTGATCGGGAGAAGATCAGAAAACAAGGACGTGTGATAGAGAAGATGAAGGCTCCTTACCGGGTGTTCCGACGAGCAGACCGGACTTCCTAGTACACGCAGGATTTTTTTGGCCAGGTCTTTAATAAAAGCCAAATCTCCAATTTGAGATCTTTTTTCAGCCTATGAAGAAGAAAAGAAGCAAAAAAAGAAAAGTCTGAGATGAGAGGCGGCCATTGTATGTGTCATCTGCTCCTCTCTGCAGATACACTGACTCCATACAGTATTTGGGGACACATCATGTTTTATATTGGAGGAAAGAAGAAGCTTCTATCCACCATTATTATCTATTATAGAGTAGATTTGTGCGGAGCGTCCGCCACTTACCTGGTGTAGTAATGTCCTGATGTTGTGACGTAAATCCGTCAGATACTCTGACGTGATGTTGTGACGTAAATCCGTCAGTTCTTCTCTGCTTTTGGTCAGGCAATCCTTTACTAGCTCCACCATCAGCCGATAAGTGAAGCAGAGGACGCCATCGGGTGGTAGAAGCAAAATGTCAGGGCGATTATTATTGATAACAATCTCCCACAGTGCTAGCACCTCAATATCGTGCAAACATAATTCAGCCATAGTGAATAATTGCAAATGCTCTCAGTCACTATAGAACCAAAAATGGCACCGGTGATCCTGTGTACATTCTATAAGTAGAGACTGTGATCTGTGATGTCATAATGGTTGAGAATCATCAGTGATGTCATAATGGCCGCGCATCATCAGTGATGTCATAATGGCCGATCATCACCAGTGATGTCATCACGGAATCTTGTGATAGAATCTTCAAGGATCGGCTCTGCACAAGTACAGTGGGGAAAATAAGTGTTTAATAAACTGACAACTTTGTAAGTTTTCCCACATACAAAGAATGGAGAGCTCTGTAATTTTTATCGTAGATACACTTCACCTGTGATAGACAGAATCTAAAAATTAAAAAGCAAAAAGTTGATATTGTATGATTTTTAAATAAGTAAATTGCATTTTATTGCATGAAATAAGTATTTGTTCATCTATCAACCAGCAAGACTTCTGGCTCTCACAGACCTGTTAGTTTTTCTTTAAGAAGCTTCCTACTTTGCACCTTTTTAATTGCTCCTGTTTGAGTTTGTTAACTGTATAAAAGACACCTGTCTACACATTCACACTCCAACCTCTCCACCATGGCCAAGATGAAAGAGCTGTTTAAGGACACCAGAGACAAAACTGTAGACCTGCACAAGGCAGGGCTGGACTACAGAACAGTAGGAATCCATAATGATCATGCCGCATGTATGCAACACACAGATCAAGAAGTGCTTATATTCAATGCAAAATTAAATGGAACACCTTATTTTTGAAAATTTAAAACAATACATAAAAGACAAAACATTAATGAGATAAAAAGGTGCCTCAAACCAAAAAACACAAGGAGGGCAGCTGCAGCAACTTACTAGTATACTAGTAGTTGTAACTAGGGATGAGCGACTTTGCCTTTTTTAGGGTCGAGTCAGGTTTCATGCAACCCGACTTTCTCAAAAGTCGAGTCGAACGAAATCGTCCGCCTATCGTGAAAAGTCGGAGGTCAGACTGAAACACGAAACCCAATGCAAGTCAATGGGGAAGCAAAGTCGTCAGGGAGTGGAGGACAGTAAACACACCTACAGTGCCCATTTCAATGCCAACGACATCAATTCTTATTACATAAGCTTGTCAACCTTAATTTACTTTATAATAATAGTTACGCATTGAAAACTGGGGGTTATTTGGCTAAAGTTGGTGGGGGTAGGGCTGGCTCCAGGTTTTTGTGTTCCCCGGGCGAAAGAGTGTCAGTGGGCCTCTTTAACACATACCACAATTCATGATGCTCCGATACAGCAGAGAAATATTGGTATAGTGCAATGACAAATACTTCACTTCTTACATTACATGACTGATATCTATTTTAAATTCTACAATAGCTCAAAAACCGGACAGTATATTCCTCCATACAGTATTATTGCCACCACATAGTGCGCCATACAGAATACTGAGCCCCATAAATTGCTCCATACAGAATAATTGGTCCCATATAATGTTCCATATAGTATATGATGAGCTCCACATAATGCTACAGTATATGATGGTCCCCATTTAATGTGCCATACAGTATTGGATGGTCCTCAGAGTGGAATGAGCCCCAAATATTGCTCCATACAGTATAATGAGTCGCATATAAAGCTCCATGCAGCATATGATGGGCCCAATATTTTGCTCCATACAGATGGGCTCCATATAATGCTCCATACAGAATAGGCCCCATATGTGCTCCATATAATGCTCCATACACTATATGATGCCCCATAAATAATGAACCCCATATGATGCTCCAGTATATGGTGGGCCCCATGGATGATGCTCCATTGTATGATGGGCCTATATAATGCTCCATATATAATGGGCCCCATGTGATGCTCTAGTTTATGATGGGCCCCATATGATGCTCCAGTGCATGATGGGCCTATACACTATGTGCACAATTATAAGGCAAATGAGTATTTTGATCACATCATCCTTTTTATACATGTTGTCCTACTCCAAGCTATATAGGCTTGAAAGCCAACTGCCAATTATGTAAATCAGGTGATTTCCATCTCTGTAAGGAGGAGGGGTGTGGTCTAATTACATAAACACCCTATATAAGGTGTGCTTAATTGTTAGGTAACTTCCTTTTCTTTGGCAAAATGGGTCAGAAGAGAGATTTGACAGACTCTGAAAAATCAAAAATTGTGCGATGTCTTGCAGAGGGATGCAGCAGTCTTGAAATTGCCAAACTTTTGAAGCGTGATTACTGAACAATCAAGCGTTTCCTGGCATATAGCTAACAGGGTCGCAAGAAGCGTGTTGATAAAAAAAGGCTCAAAATAACTTCCCATGAATTGAGGAAAATCAAGTGTGAAGCTGCCAAGATGCCATTTGACGCCAGTTTTGCCATATTTCAGAGCTGCAACATTACTTTAGTATCAAAAAGCACAAGGTGTGCCATACTCAGGGACATTGTCAAGGTAAGGAAGGCTGGAAAACGACCACCTTTGAACAAGAAACATAAGATAAAACGTCAAGACTGGGCCAAGAAATATGTTAAGACAGATTTTTGAAAGGTTTTATGGACTGATGAAATGAGAGTGACTCTTGATGGGCCAGATGGATGGGCCCGAGGCTTGATCAGTAAAGGCCAGAGAGCTCCACTCTGACTTAGATGCCAGCAAGGTGGAGGTGGGATACTGGTATGGGCTGGTATCATCAAAGATGAACTTGTGGGATCTTTTCAGGTTGAGGATGGAGTGAAGCTCAACTCCCAGACCTAATGTCAGTTTCTGGAAGACACCTTCTTCAAGCACTGTTACCGGAAGAAGTCGGTATCGTTCAAGAAAAACATGATTTTCATGCAGGACAATGCTCCATCACATGCATCCAAATACTCCACAGCGTGGCTGGCCAGTAAAGGTCTAAAAGAAGAAAAAATAATGACATGGCCCCCTTGTTCACCTGATCTGAACCCCATAAAGAACCTGTGGTCCCTCATAAAATGTGAGATCTACAGAGAGTGAAAACATTACACCTCTCGGAACAGTGTCTGGGAGGCTGTGGTGGCTGCGGCACTCAATGTTGATCATAAACAGATCAAGCAACTGACAGAATCTATGGATGGAAGGCTTTTGAGTGTCATCGTAAAGAAAGCTGGCTATGTTGGTCTCTTTTTGGGGGGTTTTGAATGTCAGAAATGGTTATTTCTAAATTTTGTGTTGTTATATTGGTTTACCTGATGAAAATAAGCAAGTGAGATGGGTATATATTTGGCTTTTATTAAGTTGCCTAATAATTATGCACAGTAATAGTTACCTGCACAAACAGATATCCTCCCAAAAAAGCCAAATCTAAAAAAACCCCACTCCAACTTCCAAAAATATGAAGCTTTGAAGTTTATGAGTCTTTTCGGTTGATTGACAACATAGTTGTTGTTCAATAATAAAAAGAATCCTCTCAAATACAACTTGCCTAATAATTGTGCAAACAGTGTATAATGCTCCATATATAATGGGCCCCATTTATAATGCTCAAGTGTATAATTGCCCCCGTATATGATGCTCCAGTGTATGATGGACCCCATTTATAATGCTCCAATGTATGATGGGCCCATATAATGCTCCATATGTATTGGGCCCCATATGATGCTCCAGTGTATAATGGGCCCTATCTATGATGCTCAAGTGTATGATGGGCCCCATATATAATTCTCCAGTGTATAATGCTCCCCATATATTGCTCCAAACATTAAAAAAATGAAATACCTCTCCTCGCTGGGCACTGCTCTACTCTAGACTCCTCAGCATCGCCATCTTCCAGCTCTGTGCACTTGGACTGTTCAGGCAGAGGGCGTACAGACGTGACGCCATCGTGCTCTCAGACCTGAATGTCACTGTCAGGAAACACGGAAGAGGTCACAGCGGTGGAGCAGGGAGAGGTAAGTATTGCAAGTGCTGGTGCCCTGAGCAAGCAGGGGGGACCCACTCATGGGCGACGGCACAGGCACAGGGCCCCTCATAGTACGACGGTGTCTGTAATGGTGAGTGGGCCCCCCCACCATCAGAGACACTGGCCTGGCAGGAACCCCTCTCTCAAGGCAGTGCAGCGCTTTCTGGGGTTTGTGAACTACTACCGCCAGTTCATTCCCCACTTCTCCACCTTGGTAGCTCCCTTGGTGGCCCTCACCAAGAAGGGAGCAAACCCCAAGTTATGGTCGGAACAGGTCTCCAAGGCCTTTTCCTCCATCAAGTCCCACTTTGCTATTGCTCCCATTCTACATCGTCCTGATGTAGATAGGCCGTTCATCTTGGAGGTGGATGCCTCTTCCGTCGGTGCTGGAGCGGTCCTCTTTCAGAAGGACGCTCAGGGTCGGAAGCACCCTTGCTTCTTCTATTCCAAGACCTTTTCAACGGCAGAGAGGAACAATTCCATTGGGGGAAGGGAGTAGCTAGCAATGAAATTGGCCTTCTCGGAGTGGAGACACCTCCTGGAAGGGGCTCGGTTCCCTTTCCAGGTGTTCCCCGACCATTAGAACTTGGTCTACCTACAGACAGCCCAGCGGCTGAATTCTCGCCAGGCCAGATGGTCCCTTTTCTTCTCCTAGTTCCACTTCACCCTTCATTTCCTCTCTGGTGAGAACGTCGGGGCCGATGGTCTCTCTCGCTCCGTGGTGTCAGCGGAGGAGAAGGAGCCTCAGCTAATTGCCCCATCTGAGAGTCTGAGGACTGTGGCTCCAGTCGCCCTTGAGTCGGTGCCTCTGGGCAAGATATTTGTCCCTGCCAGTTTGCGACCAGAGGTCCTCTCTTGGGCTCACGCTTTAAGGGTGGGTGGACGCTTTGGGACGAAGCGGACCTCTGAGCTACTGGCGAGGACATATTGGTGGCCGCATATGGCCCGGGACATTGGAGAATACATTCGGGCATGCATCTCCTGTGCCCATAACAGGCCTTCTCGGCAAAGGCCCGCTGGGTTACTTTACCCCCTGCCGGTGGCAGACAGGCCCTTGGAAATGGTTGGCATGGACTTCGTGGTGGGCCTACCCAAGTCTAGTGGCAGTACGGTCATTTGGGTTGTCACCGACCATTTCTCCAAAATGGTGCACCTGGTGGCTCTCTCTCGGCTACCTTCTGCACAGGGCCTGGCAGCGCTGTTCATCAAACACGTCTTCCGCCTACACAGTATGCCAGACAAGATAGTCAGTGACCCAGTTTGCATCTCGGTTTTGGAGAGAGCTTTGTAATCTGCTCCACGGCCTATCATCCCGAGACAAATGGGTTGGTATAGAGAGCCAACCAGACCCTGGTCACATACCTACGACATTTTGTCTCGGCCAGGCAGGATGACTGGGCATCCTTACTACCGTGGGAAGTTTGCTTTGAACAACGTTGTGGACGATTCCACCGGTCAGACCCCATTCCTCCTTAATTACGGCCAACGTCCGCTCGTCCCTGTCCCTATGCCTGTGTCGTCCACCGATTCCAGGGTGGCAGACTGGGCGGTGGAGGCACGTGACATTTGGGATCACACTCAGGATGCCATCCGGGCCTCCAAGGAGAGAATGAGGGCCTCCGCCGACACGCACCGGCACCCCGCTCCGACTTTTGCTCCTGGCGACTTAGTGTGGCTCTCCGCCACACTTGGCTTTCTCTAACACCTTCCAGATGTCCCGATTCTCCGAGTCATCTGCCGGGACATCAGACCTGTCCTCGGACGAGTTTGAGGTTAATGCCATTGTGGGATGCAGGGTGGTGCGTGGTAAAAAGTTTTACTTGGTGGACTGGAAGGGCCATGGTCCAGAGGCTCGGACCTGGGAACCAGTGGAGAACATCCGCTCTCCACTTCTCATTGCTTCATTTGAGCGTAGCAAGGCTCAGAGAGGAGGGGGCTCTAGGAGGGAGGTAATGTTAGGCGTCGGGTTCCTGTCGCTGCACAGCAGGAATCCCGAGCCTTGCCTTCGGTGGTCTCCCATTCTTCTTCGGCCGCAGAGTAGGCCGCTCAACAGACTCATCGATCCCGGCGCTCTGCTCAGACTAGCACTGTGGGTTTGGTTACTGCTGCCACCTCTGGTCCAGCTATAGCAACGCATGCTGGTCAGCAGCGAGCTACTCCAGGGACTAAGTCCTCCTCTTGGTCCACTGAGCATGTCCGTGGGACGATCTCCCATTGGAGATCGGAGGTCACATGCTCAGGTCCTTCTCCAGCTTGGATTGGATCATCAGGAAGGTCCCGGAAGGATGCTGCTATAAAAGGTTGCATGGCCGCTCAGCCATGTGCTAGTATAGACTGCATTATCAGACTATGTGGAATGACTGTTGTATGCATGTATGAATGTCTCTGGTGAATGACTCATTAAGAAACCCCTACCCTTGGTACGCATTTGTTGTGCTGCCTAGCCTGTTAAGCGCCCAGGCTTAGGTGTAGGTAGAGGCAGAGTCTGAGACTGGCATCAGTGTCCACCGGTGGCTCTGCACGCCACGGTGCACTTGCTCGACACTCCGCCATAGTCAGTGTCTATAGTGGCGTCCGCAGGTGCAACGCTGCGTGCTCAGAATTTCTAGAGGCACTCTGACCCCGTGTCCTTGGGGCAGAGTTCTGTGACCATATTTTGTGCGCCCCTTTGGCGAGCTCTGTGAGGTTAAACAGGCTCCGGCATTTATGCTCTGCGGTAGTGCGGCTCTGTGAGTTAACAGAATTCGTCCTGTACATATCGGGTGACGTTAACCCGCGTGTGTTATTACTTTATACCGTCATATAGTGTCTGCCATTACCGAGCAGAAGTTACCATCTCTGCACGGTGGACCCCGTGCATTCCGCCAGCCCGCAACAATGAATCACTCCAAAAATGGGTAGATATCAACATTCCTCAGAATCTTGGAGTATTGGTGTAATTTCTGCATGGCCGTTCTGAAGTATTTTCTCCATGAAGGCAAAGAAGTGCTCTCTCATTTCAGGTGCTTTCTGAAATTTGCGCTTGAGGGAGACAAATCGACCGTAGACAGGTTCTCTGTTGTTTGGTAAGCGTTGCCTCTGGGGTTTAAATGGTAGAGGGGCCATCCAACTCTTTGACTCATCTCTTACCATCTCTTGATCCATGATGTCCAAAAACAGTCTGTCTTCTATGGACATTGCTATCTTGTTGTCCTCTCTTGTTCTGTAGAAAACTGTGCACCCTATGTGATCTTTGTCACCGTCATGTGTGGTCTCCACAGGAAGGATCAGCCAACGGACAAGGTAGAGGAGCATTGTGTGGCAACTCTTTTACGAGGAAGCTACTCTTACATGGCTGAAGAGAGATGGACGTCCATTTTCAAGAGTATTGGTAAGCATACTGTCGACTAAGGCCTGCTTGTGTGCTCCTCCTAGGCAGACGTCTCTGTGCGTACGGAGTGTTCCTGGAGCCGTTTAGACATTCTCTAGCCTTGTGGACTTGTAGTATATCTCTTCCCAGAAGTAGAGCTATTGGGGTTCCTGGATCCATCTCAGGTATCAGGTGGGCTAAATGCTTTAGGTGGGGGTGATGCGTCGCCACTTCCCGTGAAGGTATTTCTGACTTGTTGTCAGGAATCTGGTTGCACTCCAGGATGGTCGATAGTGATAGGCAGGTTTGGCCATCTATGAACTCCACCTTGTATCTGGTTGCTTTTCTCCCCGCCGTCTCACCAGCACCTGATCACGTCCTCAGGGTGTAGGGAGAACCAGGGCCTACAATGCAGAAGTTGTCAAAGAAGAAGGACCTGGCTAGGGACCTGTTACTTTGGTCATCCAGGATTGCGTATATCTTGAGGGCTTTGTCCTTGCGTCCTGCAGGATAGACTCGGACAAGGCAGATTTTTGAACAAGACCTCACTCCTGTGAGTCCCTTACAGATCTCCGTACATTTAGAGCTGACCTCAGGGGTGTCTTCGTTGGTATCTTTCTGCTTGTCATCGTGCTCCTCTGCTTGTGACAACACTCGTGGAGTTGATCCAGGGTGCATAGCTGTATTGTGATCCATTCTGCACATTTCACGCTAGCTTCACAGTTTCTGGCGAAGTGAGAGGTTGTGGCACAACATTTGAAGCAGATGTTGTTCTCCTTGAAGAAATCTTTGCGATCCTCCAAAGACTTCTCCCTGAAGGCTCTGCATTTCAGTAGAGGATGTGGTTTCATGTGTAGAGGACAATGTTTACTGACATCCTGAGGCTTCCTCTCGTCTGGAGGGGGTTTATTCACCTTGTGAGGAGGGCCTGTGGAAACAATGTTAGTTTTGTGGACTGCCACGGGTGTCTTACTGGGTTTGACACCGGGGCAGTGGAACATGACAGAGTGAAGTCAAAACTAGGGTCATTTCTGATCCTAGATTGTTTGGAGACAAAATCAACAAATACATGAAAGGAGCGAATGATACATTATGATTTTGTTTATACTCTGAACCACATGTAATCCACTTTTCTTGTAGGTTGTAAGGAAGTTTCTGTACTATCGGATTGACACCCTTAGCGGTGTCTAAGTATGCCAATCGGGGCAAGTCTCCTTCCTCTTGGGCAACCTGTAACTCATTCAATAAATCACTCAAATCTCTAAGCTTTAGATAACCTTTAGGTCCTATCTTAGGAAAATCATCAATTCTTTCATAAAAAGCATTCTCTATGACTTCTACTGTCCCATAGCATTCATCAAGTCTTTCCCACACTTTACGTAGACCTATGCATGGATGTTTTACATTAATGTCTCTCAGTCTTTTGGTATGTTCGACCAACTCACTTCCGATCCACTTTACTAGGAGATCTAACTGCTCACTGCAAGAAAGGTCCAGACCATGAATGGCTGTTACACCCGGTCCTCTTCCTGGCGCTGCGCCCAGGTCTGCCACTGTTACACCTGGCCCCCGTCCTGGCGCTGCGTCCAGGCCTGCCACTGGTCTCTGTTCTGGGCACTCACCTCGAGCCTCTCATGCTGCTGCTCAGCGTTCTGGCCTCCCTGCTGCCTCCTCGTCCTGTGAGGAGATCTGTAGCTAAGACTATTAGGGCACGTCCGCCCGCTCTCTTGCCTTCTTAAAGGGGCGGCGTGCATTATTCAAAAAATGCAATTAACCAATGGCAACGCACTGGCTGCTATTTCTTGCCCCCCCTCCATAGGGGAGCGCCGGAGCAACGAGTATCTATCATTGCTACATCCGGTTCTCATGCTAACCTGTCTGCGCTGCATCTGCAGTCTCTGTGCATTGTCTAATGCTCTCTGTTTCCACAGCATATCTGTATCCTGTGTTACCTGGTTATATCTGCAACCATCCCATTCCGCCAACAGCCATCCGAGTCCAAGGACTGTGTGAAGGTCACTGAAACCGACTCCTTTCCAACTACCCGGATCCAGGACCTGTCTCATTACGGACTCTGTTGTAACTTTTGTTATCCCTTTTGGTCCCGCTGGGATAGCTGCCACGTGTTTGGGGTCTAACTGGAGGTGGCACCTGTGTCCTCCGGGTATTCCATTCTGGCCCTGCCTGAGGGGCTTTACTATGGGTACCCGGGGCTCACTAGTCACGCCCCCTTTGGAGCCCCCCGGACTGTGGTCCCGAGGTTCCATTAAAAAATAAAAACGAATGTGAACTTCACCATCTCTGCCACCGCTTCCATTCGTTACAGATTGCTCCGGCCATGGAATCCGCTGGACCCCAGAGGCCTCCGACGTTGGAGTAGTGCCAAGAGGTGACCCGTTTAAGAGATCAACAGGATAAGATCACGACGTATCTATGTAACCTGTCCACCCGCATGGATTCTCTGCCGAACCCGGCTGCTCCTGATTCACCTAGCAACACCCAGGTACCTGCTGTCATGACATGCAAGGGCCCCCGCCTGGCGGCTCCTACCCGCTTCCATGGTGATCCCACTCAGTGTCGGGGTTTTCTGAATCAGTGTACACTACACTTCGAAATCTTGGGGCATATGTTTGCTTCTGACCGTGCCAAAGTGGGCTTCAATATGTCACATCTAGCAGCAGAGGCTCTCGCCTGGCTGAATCTGTTATGGGAGAGCGGAGACCCGCTGGCTAATGATCTTCAATCTTTCCTAGAAAATTTTCACAGGACCTTTGATGAACCTGGCCGGGTCACATCGACCGCTTCTGCCATGCTTCACTTACGCCAAGGAACCCTCACGGTGGCGGCTCAGTATGCTGTTCAGTTCCTCACCCTCTCGTCTGAGTTATCCTGGAACAATGAGGCCTTTCTGGCTACCTTCTGGGAGGGCCTATCTGGAAAAATTAAGGATGAGCTGGCGGGATGGGACAGGCCTACCATCTTGGATGACCTGATTTCCTTGGCGACCCGGATTGACCTGCGTTTTCAGGAGCGTTCCATGGAGATTAAGCGTGACAGGAGGTCCTACCACCTGGACTCTAATTCTTCCAAAACGTCTACCTCATCCTCTTCTTCCGAAGCTATGGAGGTAGATCGAGTAAGTCTGGCCAGCCGCCGCCAGGAGGCACGTCGCAAAGACGGAAGCTGTCTGTACTATGGTAGTTCTGAACACCTGATCCGCTCCTGTCCAAAGAAGTCGGAAAACTCCTGTGCCTAGGCTCGGTAGGAGAGGCCACCCTAGGTAGAGAACGTTCCTCTCCTTCGTTGCAGATTTCAGTCTCCGTGACCTGCAGAGCAATAAAATTTTCTGGACTCTGTCTGTTGGACTCTGGAGCCGCCGGAAGCTTTATCCAGCAGATGCTTGTGGATCGCTACCACTTACCAGTTCAGGCTCTTCCCAATCCGTTGCGGGTAACCACTGTCGATGGCCAGCCTCTGACCGAACCCGTCCAGTTCCAGACTGAGCCAGTGGAACTCCGGGTAGGTCTTATGCATTCTGAAAGAATACGTTTTTATGTGTACCCTGGTTTGTCTCACCCCTTGCTTCTAGGTTTGCCTTGGTTTCAGAAACATGAACCAGTCCTTAATTGGAGAACAGGCGAAATTCTACATTGAGGAGATTCCTGCTCGTACCGTTGTTTAACCCGGGTTGAACCAGTTTCACCCCCGGTCCAACCTGCTACCCTGCCTGGATTACCATCCGCTTACTGGTCCTTCTCGGATGTCTTCGGGAAAAAGGAGGCTGAAAAACTTCCTCCCCACAGGTCATATGACTGTCCAATAGACCTTCTTCCTGGAGCATCTCCTCCCCGTGGGAGAGTTTACCCTCTTTCCCAGGCAGAGACTCAGGCTATGTTGGACTACATCCAGGAGAACTTGGCAAGAGGATTTATCCGAAAATCATCGTCACCGGCAGGAGAAGGCTTCTTCTTCGTGAAGAAAAAGGACGGATCCCTGCGGCCCTGTATCGACTACCGAGGACTGAACCAGATCATGGTAAAAAGCAGGTACCCTTTGCCTCTAATTTCAGAACTGTTTGACCGTCTCCGAGGGGCCAGGATCTTCACCAATCTGGATCTCAAAGGTGCTTACAATTTGATCCGAATCAGAGATGGAGACGAATGGAAAACAGCCTTCAATACCAGTGATGGCTACTACGAGTACCTGGTAATGCCATTTGGTCTAAGCAATGTACCCGCTGTTTTCCAAGAGTTCGTCAATGACATTTTCAGCGATGTGCTTTACACCTGTGTTGTTGTCTACCTAGATGACATTCTGATTTTTTCTGCTGACTTGGTCTCGCATCGCAGACAAGTGCGCCTGGTCTTACAGAGGCTCAGGGAGAACAGACTGTATACCAAGTTTGAAAAGTGCCTCTTTGAACAACCCTCTTTGTCTTTCCTCGGTTACATTGTTTCCTCCACAGGATTAAAAATGGATCCAGAGAAGTTATTGGCTGTACTCAAGTGGCCTCGTCCGTCTGCGCTGAAGGCCATACAGCGATTTCTGGGCTTCGCCAACTACTACAGACAATTCATTCCTAACTTCTCCACCCGAGTGGCACCCATCTCAGCTCTAACCCGGAAAGGTACAAATCCGAAGGATTGGCCTCCTGAGGCTGAGGAGGCTTTTGTTTCTCTCAAAAAGACCTTTGCTGTCGCACCTGTTTGTTCTTTATCGTCCTAACTCCAATGAACAATTTTTTCTTGAGGTCGATGCCTCTTCTGTAGGTGCGGGAGCTGTACTAACCCAGAAATCGTCCTCCGGGCGAATGCATTCCTGTGTTTTTTTCCCAAGGTTTTTTCTTCCGCAGAGAGGAATTATTCTGTTGGAGATCGGGAATTGTTGGCTATCAAATTGGCTCTGCAGGAGTGTGGAGGTATCTTCTAGAAGGAGCTCTTCATCAGATAGTTGTATACACAGATCACAAAAACCTTGCTTACCTCCAAACTGCGCAAAGGCTGAATCCTCGTCAAGCCTGCTGGGCTTTTTTTGCTCGTTTTAATTTTGTTCTTCATTTTCGCCCAGCTGACAAAAAATGTCAAAGCAGACGCACTTTCCAGAGCCTTTCTACCTCCTGATCAAGAAGAAGAACCACAGCACATTATTGAACCCTCAAGGTTAGTCCCGGTCGCTTCTGCTGATCTTGCCCGGCTTCCCCCGGGAAGACTTTCGTGTCAGCTTCTGAACGTACTCGTGTCCTTCGGTGGGGTCACTCGTCCAAGTTGGCTTGTCACGCCTGCCAAAGAAAGACTGCAACTCATCTCCCAGTAATGGCCAAGCACCTACCCGCAGGTAGGCTTCAGCTTCTTCCAATTCCGTCTGCTCCCTGGCAACATATCGCGATGGACTTCATCACAGATCTTCCGATCTCATCTGGCTGTTCTATGGTGTGTGTAGTGGTGGATCGCTTCTCTAAAATGGCTCACTTCGTTCCGCTACCCGGTCTTCCAACTGCTCCTGAGTTGGCGGATCAGTTCATCCGGCACATCTTCCGTCTCCATGGTTTCCCTCTCCACATCGTGTCTGACAGAGGAGTCCAGTTCACCTCAAGTTTCTGGAGAGCAGTTTGTAAACTGGTAAGAACTGAACTGGATTTTTCCTCAGCATACCATCCCCAGTCCAATGGACAAGTGGAGAGGACAAATCAAATCCTGGCTGGATTCCTGCGTCACTTTGTCAACGCCCATCATGGCGACTGGGTAGACTTACTGTCCTGGACCGAATTTTCTTACAACAATCAAGTAAGTGAATCTTCTGGAAAGTCTTCCTTTCAGATTGTCTTCGGATTGCAACCCGGAATACCTCTTCCCAGCTCCGGATCATCTGGCGTTCCAGCTGCTGATACTTTCTCCGAAGATTTTTCTAAGGTCTGGAGGGATACCAAAACTGCTCTGCAGAAAGCCTCCCAGCGTATGAAAAGGCATGCTGACAAGAGACGCTTGGATGCGCCTATCTTTCGCCCCGGAGACAAGGTATGGCTCTCTTCTAAGTACATCCGTTTAAAGATGCCATCCTACAAATTGGGTCCCCGGTTCATTGGACCATTTGAGATCTTGAGACAGATCAATCCGGTCTCATACAAGCTGAAGTTGCCCACTTCCCTACATGTGCCTAACTCCTTTCATGTTTCTCTCCTCAAACCAGTAGTTTTGAGTCCCTTCTTTAAGGATCCGAGTACCCAGGGGCTGGCTGGCACTTTTCAGCCTGGGGGGCAATCACAAGCCAGTGGCCCTCCAGTTGCGGTGCTTTTGCCCTGCTTATCTCTGGCCGCTGCATTAAAGCAGCAGAGATAATAGGCTTTAATAACAGGCTGGTACATAGATATGGGAACAGAACAGAGCTAGCTGCATATATATGGGAGCAGAACCAAGTTTGCTCCCTATATAGATACTGTAACAGAAGCAAGCTGACTACATAGACACGAGACCGGAACCAAGATTGCTTACGTAGACAAGAAAACTGACTGGAGCTTACTACAGAGATATGGGAGCAGAACCAAGCTTACTACAGAGAAATGGGAAAAGAGCGGAGCTTACTACAGAGATATGGGAGCAGAACAGAGCTTACTACAGAGATATGGTAGCAGAACCAAGCTTGCTGCCTACATAGATACTGTAACAGAAGCAAGCTGACTACAGAGATATGGAAGCAGAACTGAGCTTACTACAGAGATATGGGAACAGAACAGAGCTTACTACAGAGCTATGGAAGCAGAACCAAGCTTACTACAGAAATAAAGGAGTAGAACCGAGCTTACTACAGAGATAAGAAAGCAGAACCGAGATTACAACAGAGGTAAGGGAGCAGAATCGAGCTTACTATAGAGATATGGGAGCAGAACCAAGCTTGCTGCCTACATAGATACTGTAACAGAAGGAAGCTGACTACAGAGGTATGGAAGCAGAACCGAGCTTACTACAGAGCTATGGAAGCAGAACCGAGCTTGCTACAGAAATAAAGGTGTAGAACCGAGCTTACTACAGAGATAAGGGAGCAGAACCGAGTTTACAACAGAGATAAGGGAGCAGAATCGAGCTTACTACAAAGATATGGGCGCAGAACTAGGCTTACGACAGAGATATGGGAGCAGAACGGAGCTTACTCCAGAGATATGGGAGCAGAACCGAGCTTACTAGAGAGATAAGGAAGCAGAACAGAGCTTACTACAGAGATAAGGAAGCAGAACAGAGCTTACTATGTCTACTACAAGATACAGAAACAGAACCAAGCTTATGGCATACATATTGAACCAGAATCTAGATTACTACATCAATACAGCATCAGAACCAAAGTTATTGCTTAGATATGGTACCATAACTGAGCTTACTTACAAACATACAACTCCAGAAACACGGACATTTAAACACACAATATGGCAGGGGCATTGCCAGGGTCCTTAAAGCTCAAGGGCCCAAGCCCCAAAAAGCATGTCTCCCCATAAGACCAACCTTTAGCCATTTAAAATAGCATGTATATATAATTACAGTATACCACTGTTGCTACCCAAAAACACACAATGCAAAGACCAATATGATCAATATTACTACTATAAAAGGCCAAAACAATACGTCTGCACTATGCCCACTACCATCACCACTACACCGCGAATACATAATATAATATGACCATTACTTCTACATACAAAACAATCTAATCAGACCAATGACACCACCATACACCTTCTACTACATAATGACCGAAACACATTAAGCTGTTACTAAATAAATAAAAAAAAACAAAAGCTACTAAAAACAGCACTAGTCCCACCTTACAGGAACCGTATATTGGTAGACACCAGTCCTGCAAAACACATACATGATTACAGTCAGGGCTGCCACTAGGAATTTTGGGGCCCCATACTGGCAAAATTTTCGGGACCCCTTGAGACTCCACCCAGGCACCACCCCAGTTCTGCCTCCACACCTTGAGCCTGCCACAGTCCCACCACCCGCGCTTGGAAAAACTCATCTTCTACACCACATCCTCACCAATCTATTAACAGTTCCCAGCAAACACCAGATCACATACATAACCCGCAGCTTTTGTTTTGGCCAAAAGAATTTTTAAGCCACCACCACAACAAGGTAGACTCTTTTGGCCGGGCCCAAATATTCCAGCACATCTTCTTACTTAAAAATAGAATCTTTATTGAGAAATCTTCGTTAAAAATCCAAAAGCAGGATACAGATTAAAAAACCATGGTAAAGACAGGCATTTACGCGTTTCAACTCAACAGAGTCTTACTCATAATGACCACATACTAAAAATTCCCAACCATATATCCTGCGCTAGGAACTGAAGACAAATCAGTATGCACCTGATGAATTAACTCAATGTGAACCGCAAATAAACTCAAAGGGTCATATGATTGCAAAGAGTACCGTCAAACCATCTACATGTAAAGGCAACCAACCCAGTATATATTATAGAATTGAAAATGCATGAGACACAACAAAAAAACCCCCACAAAAAACACACCAAAAAACCCACACGAAAAAAAAAAAAAAAAAAAAAACCCCACAAAAACAAAAAAAAACACAAAAACAAAAAAAACCCCACAAAACAAAATTAAAAAAAAAAACCGCATGAGTCTCAAGCATTTACAATTCCCCTTTTCCCTTCAATATAAAAAACTTAGATCATTTTTCAAATTTAAATCACCAGGCGTTCTTGTCTGCAAACACAGAATCCACCTCGCCTCACATTTTCGTAATTCATATATTATGTTACCGTCTCTGGATTTTAAATTTGGTTTGTCAATAGCCATAACTTTTAAGTTAGATACATCGCCCCCATGCATTTGCAAAAAATGTCGAGATGCACCCGAGGGAGTAGGTGTAGTACGATTTTGAGCATCATAAATATGCTCCGATAAACGTTTACGAAGCGAACGCGTGGTGTATCCCACGTACTGCAGACGGCATTGTTCACAGCAAATGAGGTACACCAGATTAGTACTACTGCAATTTATGAGAAAGTTTATATCATAGGTCTTATTTGTCTGGAAGGAAGAAAAATTTTTGGAATTGACCATATATTTGCAGGCACCACGTTTTATGGCCACAACGATATGAGCCCAGCGTAGCAAGCCATGTGGATTGGGCTTCCCTATGAAAATTCCTATTAGATGAGTGATCACTGGGTGTAAGATAGTTGCCGATAGTAACCCCGCGTTTTGATACGAATTTAACACCCTTTGAAAGAATTTTCTGTGTAGTGGGGTCAGTATTTAAAATGGGAAGGTACTTCTTTACAATTGCCACTATCTTGTTAAATTGATTACTATATGTAGTAGAAAAAACTATTTCAGAAACCGGAGAGATATCCAAATTCTGTGTGTGTACACTATCCCTTAAATAATCCTCCCTACTCCTCATATTAGTTTTTCTCTTGGCATTCTCCAATATTGATTTTTTATATCCTCTGCATTGAAAACGTTTATCAATAATTTGGCATTCAGCAGAATATAAAGCCTCTGTTGTACAGCAGCGTTTAGCACTAATAATTTCTCCAGTAGGGATATTATTAATGATATGCTTCGGATGATTACTTGCTGCACGTAAGAGGGAATTTCCACACACTGGTTTCCTATATAGACCACAGCTGATATTTTTCTCATGGGAATTACCCGTGAGTTGAAAATCCAAAAAGGAAATAGTGTGTGGATTCTGTTCAAAGCTGAAAGTCATATTGCAGGGATTGTTATTGAGATATGCAATAAATGCACTAATTTCAATTTTGTCACCCCTCCAGATCACCAGGACATTATCAATATAACGTGTATAAATATAGATGCTATCCAAAAAACGATTTAAATCACTATATATATACTGTTGTTCAAACCAATTCATAAAGATAATAGCCAGGGAGGGGCTAAATTTGGCCCCCATTGCACAACCTTGAATCTGTAAATAAAATTTCTTAAGAAACATAAAATAATTATCTTTCAAAAGAAAATTTGTAACATTGATGATAAAATCCTGGTGATCTGGGGTATAGCAAGAATATTTGTCAAGTTGGTCTCTTAAAGCCATAAGAGCCAAACTGTGAGGAATTGAGGAATATAGGGATGCAATGTCACATGTCAGCCATTGATAATTCTCAGACCATTCAAGATTATGTACCAGATTCAAAAAAATGCTTGGAGTCCCTGATATAACTAGGCGATCGGTACGAAATTGGTTTTAACCTGTCATCTAACCACTCGCCAAGATGCTCAGTCAACGAGTTAATACCCGACACTATTGGACGTAGTGGGGGTGGATAAATGGACTTATGTGTTTTGGGAAATGCATGAAATAATGGTGTTTGCATATAATCAGGCTGAAAACAATCACACTGTTTTTGATTGATAATCCTCCAAAAAACACCTTTTGATAATAAGGACTTTAAAAAGCCCCTAATTTGTTCTGTAGGATGTCTTTTGGCCGGGCCATATTCTACTCTTACTTATTAAACATTTCCTAAAATATCCAATACTCTTTTTAGGTTTATTTTTATTTATTTTTCTTTAAGAGAATGAGTCGCATATATTTTTTAGCATGACCATTAATACCACATACAAGGGACAAAAACTGTCACACCATGACCAGACCATATATTACCACCACATAGCGACCGAATAATATCATATATAAGGAACAAATACCTCCATACCATGACCAGACCACATATTACCATCACATAGTGCCAAATAATACCACATACAGGGAGAAATACCGCCACACCATAACAAGATCACATACTACCACCATACAGTGACCGAATACTACAATACAGATCATTAATAAAAAAATATACAACACTAATGCCATTAAACACAGGAGCTTTGTATATAGTGTACAGGTAATACAGAGCTCATCAGTGACATTATACACAGGAGCTCTGTATACAGTGTCAGTGTCCAGGTAATACAGTGATTACCTGTGACATTATACACAGAAGCTCTGTATATAGTGCACAGTGAACAGGTTATAGTGTATAGTGTCAGTGCACAGGTAGCACACTGACTCACCAGTGATGTCTCCAGCTGAAGTCCCTCATGTTTGCTTTTCTTTTTTATGCAGAGCAGACTGCCATCATTTCTTTCCATCAGGACTCGTCTCTGCATAAAATAACACAAAGTTACCTTGAGCACAGCTTCCAGAGCACAATCCCCATTTTTCCCCTTTCTTCTACACTACACATCTAAATACAGACGTGCACCCACCATTAATATATAATAATCCACCATTCCAAATATAAATTATAATTCACCACTGCGCCCCCACCAACAATAAAGAGCAATTTCCCCACCTAATAAATATATACATTAATTAGCCCCTGTACTCTTCCTCCAATTCATTACCAGTCACTGCATCCTCAATGTCCCCCAATATGTGCCTCCCGATCCCCCAATTCATTATATTTATATGCCCCTTCCTCCCCAATTCATTGTCATGTCTTTCTCTCCCACCCTCTATTCATTATCAACTGCTCTACCCCACATTCAATACATCATTTACTCCCATCACCCTGAAAATTCATTATTTGCTCCCCCCCAGGTCCTCGTTTGTTCTCCCCATCCCCCACCTTCAATTCAATTGCTGGCCCTGGCCCTCATTTCATCATTTGCAGTCCCCCTCTCTTCATCATTCGCTGTCCCCCTTCCCCCCTCTCGTCATCATTTGCAGTCCCCCTTACCCCTTCACTTCATAATTTGCAGCCCCCCATTCTCCCCCCACTTTATGTGCAGTCCCCTTTCATTCATGTGCAGTCCCCTGTCCCCTCCCTCACATCATCATATGCAGTCCCCCTCTGTCGTTTGCAGCCCCTTCCAACATTTGCAAGCCCCATTCCATAATTTGCAAATTGCAGCACCACCCTCCATCATTTGCATCCCCCTTTCATCATTTTCAGCGCCCCATCCATCATTTGTAGCCCCCCTTCATCATTGGCAGCCCCGCTGTCTTCATTGGCAACACCCCCTCCATCATTTGTACTGCAGCACCCCCTCCATCATTTGCAGCACCCCCCTCCACCATTGGCAGCACCCCCTCCATCATTGGCAGCCCCCTCCATCATTTGCACTGCAGCCCCCCTCCATCATTGGCAGCCCCTCTATCATTTGCAGCCCCACTATCATTTCCAGCTCCCCTCCATCATTTCCAGCACCCCTCCATCATTTCCAGCACCCCCTCCATCATTTGCAGGCCCCTCCATCATTTCCAGCACCCGCTCCATCATTTCCAGCACCCCCTCCATCATTTGCAGCCTCCTCCATCATTTCCAGCACCCCCTCCATCATTTGCAACCCTCCTCCATCATTTCCAGCACCCCCTCCATCATTTCCAGCACCCGCTCCATCATTTCCAGCACCCCCTCTATCATTTGCGCCCCCTGCATCATTTGCAGCCCCCTCCAACATTTGCAGCCCCCTCCATCATTTCCAGCACCCCTCCATCATTTCCAGCACCCCTCCATCATTTGCAGCCCCCTCCATCATTTCCAGCACCCCTCCATCATTTCCAGCACCTCCTCCATCATTTGCAGCCCCCCTCCATTATTTGCAGCCCCCTCCATCATTTCCAACACCCCCTCCATCATTTGCAGCACCTCCTCCATCATTTGCAGCCCCCTCCATCATTTGCAGCCCCCTCCATCATTTGCAGTACCTCCTCCATCATTTGCAGCCCCCTTCATCATTTCCAGCCCCTCCATCATTTCCAGCACCCGCTCCATCATTTCCAGCACCCCTCCATCATTTACCGCACCCCCTCCATAATTTACAGCACCCGCTAAATCATTTCCAGCACCCCCTCCATCATTTGCAGGCCTGCTCCATCATTTTCAGCACCCCCTCCATCATTTGTAATCCCCTGCATCATTTGCAGCCCCCTGCATCATTTGCAGCCCCCCATCCATCATTTGCAGCCCCCTCCATCATTGGCAGCCCCCCTCCATCATTTCCAGCACCCCCTCCATCATTTCCATCACCTTCACCATCATTTACAGCCCCCCTCCATTATTTGCAGCCCCCTCCATCATTTGCAGCCCCCTCCATCATTTCCAGCACCCCCGCCATCATTTGCAGCCCCTTCATCATTTGCAGCCCCCCTCCATCATTTACAGCCCCCCTCCATCATTTACAGCACCCCCTCCATCATTTACAGCACCCTCTAAATCATTTCCAGCACCCCCTCCATCATTTGCAGCCCCCCATCCATCATTTGCAGCCCCCTGCATCATTTGCAGGCCCCTCCATCATTTCCAGCACCCGCTCCATCATTTCCAGCACCCCCTCTATCATTTCCAGCCCCCGCTCCATCATTTCCAGCACCCCCTCCATCATTTGCAGGTCTGCTCCATCATTTGCAGCACCCCCTCCATCATTTGCAGCCCCCTGCATCATTTGCAGCCCCCTGCATCATTTCCAGCACCCCTCCATCATTTCCAGCACCTCCTCCATCATTTGCAGCCCCCCTCCATTATTTGCAGCCCCCTCCATTATTTGCAGCCCCCTCCATAATTTCCAGCACCCCCTCCATCATTTGCAGCCCCCTCCATCATTTCCAGCACCCCTGCCATAATTTCCAGCACCCGGCTCCATCATTTCCAGCACCCGGCTCCATCATTTCCAGCACCCCCTCCATTATTTGCAGCCGCCTACATCATTTGCAGCACCTCCTCTATCATTTGCAGCCCCCTCCATCATTTGCAGCCCCCTCCATCATTTCCAGCACCTCCTCCATCATTTGCAGGCCCACTCCATCATTTGCAGCCCCCTCTATCATTTGCAGCCCTTCCTCCATCATTTGCAGCCCCCTTCATCATTTCCAGCACCCCCTCCATCATTTACAGCACCCCCTCCATCATTTACAGCCCCCGCCATCATTTCCAGCACCCCCTCCATCATTTGCAGGCCTGCTCCATCATTTCCAGCACTCCCTGCATCATTTGCAGCCCCCTGCATCATTTGCAGCCCCCTCCATCATTTCCAGCACCCCTCCATCATTTCCAGCACCTCGTCCATCATTTGCAGCCCCCCTCCATTATTTGCAGCCCCCTCCATTATTTGCAGCCCCCTCCATCATTTCCAGCACCTCCTCCATCATTTGCAGGCCCACTCCATCATTTGCAGCCCCCTCTATCATTTGCAGCCCTTCCTCCACCATTTGCAGCCCCCTTCATCATTTGCAGCCCCCTCCATCATTTCCAGCACCCCCTCCATCAATTGCAGCCCCCTCCATCATTTGCAGCCCCCTCCATCATTTCCAGCACCCCCTCCATCATTTCCAGCACCCCCTCCATCATTTGCAGCCCCCTGCATCATTTGCAGACCCTCCATTATTTCCAGCACCCCATCCATCATTTGCAGCCCCCTGCATCATTTGCAGGCCTGCTCCATCATTTCCAGCACCCCCTCCATCATTTGCAGCCCCCGCCATCATTGGCAGCCCCCCTCCATCATTTCCAGCACCCCCTCCATCATTTCCATCACCTTCACCATCATTTACAGCCCCCCTCCATTATTTGCAGCCCCCTCCATCATTTGCAGCCCCCTCCATCATTTCCAGCACCCCCGCCATCATTTGCAGCCCCCTCCATCATTTCCAGCACCCCCGCCATCATTTGCAGCCCCCTCCATCATTTCCAGCACCTCCTCCATCATTTGCAGGCCCACTCCATCATTTGCAGCCCCCTCTATCATTTGCAGCCCTTCCTCCATCATTTGCAGCCCCCTTCATCATTTGCAGCCCCCTCCATCATTTCCAGCACCCCCTCCATCATTTGCAGGCCCGCTCCATCATTTCCAGCACCCGCTCCATCATTTCCAGCACCCCCTCCATCATTTGCAGGCCCGCTCCATCATTTCCAGCACCGGCTCCAACATTTCCAGCACCCCCTCCATCATTTCCAGCACCCCCTCCATCATTTGCAGCCCCCTGCATCATTTGCAGCCCCCTCCATTATTTCCAGCACCCCATCCATCATTTGCAGCCCCCTGCATCATTTGCAGCCCCCTCCATCATTTCCAGCACCCCCTCCATCATTTGCAGCCCCCTCCATCATTTCCAGCACCCCCGCCATCATTTGCAGCCCCCTCCATCATTTCCAGCACCTCCTCCATCATTTGCAGGCCCACTCCATCATTTCCAGCACCCCCTCCATCATTTGCAGCCCCCTGCATCATTTGCAGCCCCCTCCATTATTTCCAGCACCCCATCCATCATTTGCAGCCCCCTGCATCATTTGCAGCCCCCTCCATCATTTCCAGCACCCCCTCCATCATTTGCAGCCCTCTCCATCATTGGCAGCCCCCCTCCATCATTTCCAGCACCCCCTCCATCATTTCCATCACCTTCACCATCATTTGCAGCCCCCTCCATCATTTCCAGCACCCCTGCCATCATTTGCAGCCCCCTCCATCATTTCCAGCACCTCCTCCATCATTTGCAGGCCCACTCCATCATTTGCAGCCCCCTCTATCATTTGCAGCCCTTCCTCCATCATTTGCAGCCCCCTTCATCATTTGCAGCCCCCTCCATCATTTCCAGCACCCCCTCCATCATTTGCAGGCCCGCTCCATCATTTCCAGCACCCGCTCCATCATTTCCAGCACCCCCTCCATCATTTCCAGCACCCCCTCCATCATTTCCAGCACCGGCTCCAACATTTCCAGCACCCCCTCCATCATTTCCAGCACCCCCTCCATCATTTGCAGCCCCCTGCATCATTTGCAGCCCCCTCCATTATTTCCAGCACCCCATCCATCATTTGCAGCCCCCTGCATCATTTGCAGCCCCCTCCATCATTTCCAGCACCCCCTCCATCATTTGCAGCCCCCTCCATCATTTCCAGCACCCCCGCCATCATTTGCAGCCCCCTCCATCATTTCCAGCACCTCCTCCATCATTTGCAGGCCCACTCCATCATTTCCAGCACCCCCTCCATCATTTGCAGCCCCCTGCATCATTTGCAGCCCCCTCCATTATTTCCAGCACCCCATCCATCATTTGCAGCCCCCTGCATCATTTGCAGCCCCCTCCATCATTTCCAGCACCCCCTCCATCATTTGCAGCCCTCTCCATCATTGGCAGCCCCCCTCCATCATTTCCAGCACCCCCTCCATCATTTCCATCACCTTCACCATCATTTGCAGCCCCCTCCATCATTTCCAGCACCTCCTCCATCATTTGCAGGCCCCTCCATCATTTCCAGCACCCCCTCCATCATTTGCAGCCCCCTCTATCATTTGCAGCCCTTCCTCCATCATTTGCAGCCCCCTTCATCATTTGCAGCCCCCTCCATCATTTCCAGCACCCCCTCCATCATTTGCAGGCCCGCTCCATCATTTCCAGCACCCGCTCCATCATTTCCAGCACCCCCTCCATCATTTCCAGCACCCCCTCCATCATTTCCAGCACCCCCTCCATCATTGGCAGCCCCCTGCATCATTTGCAGCCCCCTCCATTATTTCCAGCACCCCCTCCATCATTTGCAGCCCTCTCCATCATTTCCAGCACCCCCTCCATCATTTCCATCACCTTCACCATCATTTACAGCCCCCCTCAATTATTTGCAGCCCCCTCCATCATTTGCAGCCCCCTCACCCATTTAATTCATTTGATAAAGAAAAAGAAAACGTTTTTCATACTTACCTCACCAGTGATCCCCAGCAGGCACAGCTCCTCTTGTCATGGCAGACGCTGTACCTGGAAGGAGCCCATACATTGCATCATTTTCAGCAGTGAATCAGCTAGACTGTATCTGCTTTAGTCAGGACCTGCAAGGAGCCCCTACATTCTAGCTACAGCCATGTCACATGACCAGAAGTCCAGGGAGGGCGGAGGGAGAGAGTCGGAGCTGCGCAGCTGGCAAGGTAAGACAGCTATGCACAGCTCAGAGAAAGCTGCCGGCCCACGTGTGCGCCTGGGGGAGCGGCCCGGGGGGCATATGCCTCCCTGCCACCCGGCCCAGCCCGCCCCTGCGGGTACCACTCCTGACCCTGTCTCGGAGGATGATGTTTTTGAGGTAAAACATATCCTGGCTGAAAAAAAGTAACGGGTAAGACCTACTACCTGGTGGACTGGAAGGGTTTTGGTCCTGAGGAGAGATCTTGGGAGCCTAGGGAGAACATCCAGGCTCCTCTTCTTAAACGGTTCTACGCAGGCTTGAAGAAGAGGGAGTGTAAAGAGGGGGATACCGTTACATCCGGTCCCCGTCCTGGCGCTTCGCCCAGGTCTGCCACTGTTACACCTGGTCCGCGTCCTGGCGCTGCATCCAGGCCTGTCGCTGCTCTCCGTTCTGGGCACTCACCTCGAGTTTCTCATGCTGCTGCTCAGCGTTCTGTCCTCCCTCCTGCCTCCTCCTCCTGGCGTCCTGTGAGGAGATCTGTAGCTAAGGCTATTAGGGCACGCCCGCCTGCTCTTTTGCCTTCTTAAAGGGGCGGTGTGCATTATTCAAAAAATGCAATTAACCAATGGCAGCGCACTGGCTGCTATTTCTGGCCTCCCCTCCATAGGGAGAGCGCCAGAGCAAAGAGTAACTATCATTGCTACATCCGGTTCTCATGCTAACCTGTCTGCGCTGCATCTGCAGTCTCTGTGCATTGTCTAATGCTCTCTGTTTCCACAGCATATCAGTATCCTGTGTTACCTGGTTATATCAGCAACCATCTGGGCCTAAGCCATCCCGTTCCGCCAACAGCCATCCGAGTCCAAGGACTGTGTGAAGGTCACTGGAACCGACTCCTGTCCAACTACCCGGATTCAGGACCCGTCTCATTACGGACTCTGCTGTAACTTTTGTTATCCCTTTTGGTCCCTCTGGGACAGCTGCCACGTGTTCGGGGTCTAACTGGAGGTGGCACCTGTGTCCTCCGGGTATTCCATTCTGGCCCTGCCTGAGGGGCTTTACTATGTGTACCCGGAGCTCACTAATCGCTCCCTTCGGAGCCCCCCGGACCGTGGTCCCGAGGTTCCACTTAAAAAATAAAAACGAATGTGAACTTCACCATCTCTGCCTCCGCTTCCATTTGTTACAATGGCGTGCTGGAACGAGGCTTGCCATGACCTATAGTTCTCGGGTTTGTCAGTATCCTTTACAAGTTCTTTTGTAACCAATTCTCAGCGGGCAAAGAACTTTGCAAAGTCCATGGTGGCTCTGTCAGTGCTGGTATGAGCCGGTGTATTATAGTCATGTCTAGTGTGTGGTGTATCACCATACCTGTAAGACGCTTCTGACTCTGGATAGTCTGTGCGGTACCTTCTCGGTGAAGATGGTGTCTCTTTAAGGCTGGATGGGAGCTGTACCTTCTCAGTAGAACGGTAGCTGTGGTCGACATCTCTGTGCTGGACGTCTCCTCGCCTATGGTAGTGAAGCTTGGGATTGGATCGCTGGTAATCGGCATAGGCTGATCGATATGATGTGTCAGGGCTGTCATCCACACTGGAATGTTGACGGACGTACTCTGCGCCGCGCTGCGCTGGATCTTGCTGCTCTAGATCTGGTCCAAGAATGCTGCTGCGTCTCTCAGAATCAGGATTCTTCATAGCTTCCAGATACTCTGCTTTAGCTATTGCAGCTGCTGTCTCTTTGCCACAAGTTTTTCTAACTCTGCTTACAAATGCGCAGTTTCCGCTTCTCTCTCTGCCTGCAGGCGTGCGGTTTTGGCTTGCAGGCATGAAGTTTCCGCCTCTCTCTGCCTGTAGATGTGTGGCTTTCGTTTCTCTCACTGCCTGCATAGGTGCGGTTTCTGCATCTTGCTCTGCCTGTCTCAGCTTTAAATGCATCTCTCGTTCGGCGAAGGAGGATCTTGCTTTGGCTGCTTTGGCCTCGGCACGAGCGACAGCAGCGAGCTCTGCTATTGACAACCTTCCAGAACTTGCTTGAGACCTCGTTTTGAGTGAGGATGTGCTGTTTTGAGACATTGTGCGCTTAGGCTAGTTTCACACTAGCGTTTCACTGACCTGCATCGGTCTACGCACGGCCGCCGCTAAGCTCTGCCGCGCCTCCTCCTGTCAGCTCCACCTATGGGCGCATGTGGCCTGCATACTTATCTTTGGCATTGGGTGCGCAGGCCCTGCGCAGGTATGCATTTGCCGGCGCCTGCATCCTTTTGACGGTGCACTGAGCGCACCAAAATGCAACACGGTGCGTTTTGCACAGGTTGGCAGGAGGTTGGCACCCTAAACATGATCGAGATTTGCGCCCCCGCGCAACAACGGCTGTACCCTATAGCTCCTAGATGACCCTGGATAGGTACAGCATGCGTTCACTCAATTAACCAGGAAAGGAGTGTATAGGGGTTGTCAAAAAAAGGTAGTTGGGTAGGCAACAATAGAAAAAGTGCAAATGACAAAGACAATAAAGTGACAAGTGCAAAACAGATGAGTACCTAACTAACTGTTCCCTGTAACTGTATAACTTCCTATCAGCGGAGGTTGGCACCCTACTGGTCAGTGGAATGGCGCCCCCGCTCCACGACGGCTCACCCTAAAGAGGCCCTGATATAACTGATGATAAAACACCAGGGTGAAATATAAATATCTCTGGAAGGCATAATTCAAAGCATAATCCACAATGTAATCAAAGATTTTCAAAACATGTTGATAACAGTAGAAAAGGGTACTCAAGTTTTGATGATGGATAGGCAAAACCTCAACGCGTTTCTCCTAACAGGATCATGAGGAGGTAAATAGTTAGATGCTGCATCTAACAGCACATGCACTGTATATCTGTATTTCAGATACCTCACCTACAAGTAAGTAACACCCTCTCCTCTGTGCTGCAGTGGAGGCTGATGTACATGTACAGCTTCTCTTCCCTGGCTCACAGCAGCACAGTCCAAGCACCTCCCCTTTTTCCTCCTCTGCGGGGTCTGCAAGAAATCATTTATATAGCATGATAAAAGATAATTTATCCACAGCAAGGCATCTGATATGAAACACACAGGGATCACTATCCTCAGCAGTCTATACCTTGTATTCCCATATTAATAGTTTATATAAATCACATGTGGTTAAACCTCCCAACCGTCCCGGATCCAGCGGGACAGTCACGATTTTGAGACTCTGTCCCGGCCGGGATCTTCTTTTCCCGCACTATACTTGTGACTGCTATATACCAGGGAATCCTATGTACCAGAGACTGCTATGTACCAGAGACTGCTATGTACCAGAGACTGCTATGTACCAGAGACTGCTATGTACCAGAGACTGCTATGTACCAGAGACTGCTATGTACCAGAGACTCCTATGTACCAGAGACTGCTATGCCCTAGAGACTCCTGTGTACCAAAGACTCCTATGTACCAGAGACTGCGGAGGATGATGCTGGATCGCGGCCGGGTGAGGAGAAAGGCGGAGAATGATGCTGGACCGCAGCCGGGTGAGGAGGAAGGAGGAGGACGATGCTGGACCGCAGCCGGGTGAGGAGGAAGGAGGAGGACGACGCTGGTTTAGTTCCGGGTGAGGAGGAACTTTTTTTGTACTACAAGCCGCATTATGGGGACAGACAAATGAGGGCAGGATGAAAATATGTGGGAGAAGAAGGTGATACATAGGGATAGGGTTGGAGTGGCCTTCCGGGACAGTAAATAATCCCCCGGTGGGCCCCAGATCCTCGTGGGCCCCCATGCTGGACATAGAAATGGCCCGCTGATAACTTCGGGCCCACTCTATATCCAACCATGGGCCTATCCAAAACCTCAGCCACGTGACGCAAACTAGGGTATTAAGATGGCCGCCGGTGTTTGGGCCATCAGACGTCATTGCTATGCACCGTGCTGATGTCAGCTCCCGGCATATAGCATTGACATTTAATGACCCCTGACCTATCAAATGCCACGCACATAATAATAATATTATTACCAAGTTTGCGTTAATACTTTAATTCATTATTTGTAAATAACTGTTTTTTTTTCTGTTTGAAATTATTGTTTATGAAAGTTTCAGCAGTGGTAAATGGGTGTTGTTGGGGTGTGGATATGGGTGTGACTAGTTGTGAAATTGGTGTGGTCAGGGGCCTAGCCTAAAATCTGCCATGACACGCTGGGCGCGCTGCAAACTCCATCCCTCTTTCCCTTCTTCAAAAGTTGGGAGGTATGCATGTGGTGACAGATTCCCTTTAAGTCCCACCCTATCTCCATGCTGCCCCCTTGCAATACTGGGCCCCATTTTCAGACTGTCCTTTTACACTGTGTCCCTCCAATACTGTCCTGTTTTATACTGTAGCCCTTCCTTACTCTTCCCCCTACAACATACTGTCCCTCACACTGTTCCCTCTGACTGTACCCCCGTGATATCCTCTCACTGTACTGCCCCTTTCACACTGCCCAGATGTTTTGCAGCTGTACATCACATTGACCTTGGAAGCACCCACAGTCAGAGCTTCAGTTGTGCTCAGATCTGAAAGACATAAGTACAATTGAATACAGGGAACCGGCATTTTACATATTCTCTGAGCTGGCTACCAGTTTAACAGCCCTCTAGGAGAATGGGCAAATGCCACTCTTGCCCTGTGGAAAAATGCAGCCACTTGGGAGCCTTTTCGGACCACATTAGGCAACCCAATGGTGCCCCCTGTGGGCTCTTCTGGGAGCAAAAGCCCCCCAATTGTTTAGTCCCTGCTCCAGGTGTTTGGATATGTTCTTACAGGGGAAGGGGTAATTCCCTATGTCCTAACCTCAGATACTACCTCCTTTTGTAGAGGGCACTCAAACTGGTATCCCCATCAGAGGTCCCGGCCATGCACATATCGCACTGCATGACGCCCTAACATGACATGTTTCTGTCTGTATGGCCAAAAAACTTAAAAAACAACAAAAAATAGAAAAGGTTATGGTCATAAAAAGTCAAAAGTCAAAATGCTTATCGTGTAGGAAAATGAGATATCAATGGGCAAACTAAAGTCAGAAATACAAGTGTTCTGATGTTAGGTTTCTTTAGGAGATAATGACCATAGCAAAAACTGGCAAAAAAAATGCCAGTAGGCAACAGTTATACTATTCCATTAGGTAAAGGTTCTAAAAAGCAGTGTAAAGTTAGCAGCAACTGTAGGCCTGTATGAGACAAAACTGAGGTAGCCGAGAAGTCAAGTGGTCATGTAGAGGAACGCTCATGCTGTATCTCCACCTAGACATGGACTGCAACTACTAAGCCTCTGTTCCCTACCTGAGATCTGCAACCTACAAGCATGCTGCATTATTAATGTGAAAGTACCAAACAAAGAAGCAGTCAAAAAATCCATAAAACTATGATATTTATTGAAGATAATATTAAAACATTAATAGATATGGACACACAGTGTTTGGACAGGGAAAAGGAACAGCATATAGATGAACACAATGGTCATGAAGGGCCAACGAGGCTGCAAACACCCCGCCAGGATAATAGAATGCAGAGCTAGATGGTATAGCTAATAGAAGTCAAGGGGTTATATGGAATATAATATAACAAATCATACAGCAAGTGCTACTATCCTTCATAAGGAGTATTCCCTGACAGAGTGCAAAAACGCACATATAAAATTGATGTATAATACACGTCATAATGATGACATAATAAACTGCATTGCTATACCTGAAGTACGGGGGGAAGCAGCAAGGTCGGTCCTGTCCCCGACGCGCGTTTTGGAGCTAAAAAAGCTCTTTCCTCAGGGGGCGTGGAGAGTGGTATACCCATCGGGCTTTATATGGCACGCCCGCCGGAAGTCATCAAGGCGCGCGCCGCCCGCCATTGGCCAGCTGGTTCAGTGCTGCGGCAGAGCCGGAAATGCGTGGGCCCACGTGATCCAGCTCTCCGAGCAGAGAACGCCCACCGGCCAACAGACGGGCGAGGCGCACGCGCAGAGATGACAACAGGCTAAAGCGGCCATATTTAAGAAGGGCAAAGGATGGGGCAAACAGAAAATATTAATAACAACTAAATATTTTGTGGAATATGGCGAAATACAGTGTTAAATGACAGACCAGTAGCCAAGTAATATTAATAACAAATAAACAGAATTTGCACTAAATATATAGCACTGGCCTATAGAAATAACAGATGGCCGAAGCCACAGGTAGACGGCCGCATATTAGGTGCATATATATGTACCAATTCAATGAAAATAGACTAATTTGGCTCATAATTGACCAGATCCAAAACTAAATCTGTAGTATACAGGACCTGGTCTCCATGTATAAGTGCAATTATCAAAATTTACATACAAGATTTACATACAAAGATTCACTGTATGGCAAGATATAATGAAACCATCGAAACAAACCACCCACACACAAGAGGTAAATTGTATAGAGAAATTACCCCATAAACACGAAAAAGCTACAAAACACAGGAAAATTATCGAAAATATAATTACTACAAATAATACAAAATACACTGAGCTGTTATATAATATAGACAGTAACAGATACAATATCACTGTAATATTAAATATATACAGCCCCATAAACATGTTACATATGAAAATTATGTATTTAAATACACTAATAAGTGATACAAAGATCTCAAAATTGTGTCAAATTGAATAAAACAACAAAAATATAGCATCCATTTAGCAGCTTGATGTTGCCAGACGATCTACGAACTCTTTCCACCGTTACGGATAACATCCAATCATATTCAGAATACTATAATAATAAAAACAAAGTTTAAAAACAAATAGTAGAACCACAGTGCCCACAAATACCGGCTCAAAAAGGCAACTACAAATATGGGGCATAAGAAATATTTTCATTAAGACCACGTGGATGGATAGTATCCAAAGTCCAAATCCAACTCGTTTCAGACCTCGCCAAGCGATTAGACAATTTGCCACCCCTTATGTTAATATTAAGAGCTTCAATGCCCCTTACTTTGAGGAGTGTAGCATTACACTGATGGAATTGCTTAAAGTGCCTGGGCAAGGTCTTTAGACTTAAATCATCATCACACGTGGCAGCAGCCACTATACCTAGGACATGTTCCCTCGTGCGTACCTTTAACTGCCGTGTGGTCATCCCCACATAAATTAGACCACAAGGGCAAGTAGCGTAATAAATCACGTATCGACTGGTACATGATATATGCTGCTTGATAGAAAATGTCCTGGTACCATCATGATTGGTAAAAAAAGTACTCCTCTCAATATTAGGACAGGCTATACATCTGCCACAGGGAAAACAACCATTTCTCATTGGTATATCATCCAGAAAAGTGCGTAATGGACGATTAACATAGTGACTTGCCACCAGCTGATCACGTAAATTCCTTGCCCTTCTAAAATTGGATCAAATATGGCCGCTTTAGCCTGTTGTCATCTCTGCGCGTGCGCCTCGCCCGTCTGTTGGCCGGTGGGCGTTCTCTGCTCGGAAAGCTGGATCACGTGGGCCCGCGCGTTTCCGGCTCTGCCGCAGCACTGAACCAGCTGGCCAATGGCGGGCGGCGCGCGCCTTGATGACTTCCGGCGGGCGTGCCATATAAAGCCCGATGGGTATACCACTCTCCACGCCCCCTGAGGAAGGAGCTTTTTTAGCTCCGAAACACGCGTCGGGGACAGGACCGACCCTGCTGCTTCCCCCCGTACTTCAGGTATAGCAATGCAGTTTATTATGTCATCATTATGACGTGTATTATACATCAATTTTATATGTGCGTTTTTGCACTCTGTCAGGGAATACTCCTTATGAAGGATAGTAGCACTTGCTGTATGATTTGTTATATTATATTCCATATAACCCCTTGACTTCTATTAGCTATACCATCTAGCTCTGCATTCTATTATCCTGGCGGGGTGTTTGCAGCCTCGTTGGCCCTTCATGACCATTGTGTTCATCTATATGCTGTTCCTTTTCCCTGTCCAAACACTGTGTGTCCATATCTATTAATGTTTTAATATTATCTTCAATAAATATCATAGTTTTATGGATTTTTTGACTGCTTCTTTGTTTGGTACTTTCTAGTAAATGTGCAGTTGTCCTGCATTTGTCCTGCTTCAATTATGTGGATCATGATATATGATTTATATTATTGATCCTCTTTTATGGCCATTACATATCTTTGATACTTGGCCTCCACATATAATATGTCTATTACTCTTTTACTATTATTAAAGTGAAGAACAGAGAAGAAAATTCCTGTATCTCAAATACAGTAACTTTGTCTACAATTGTTTTGCCCAAAGGTTCCATCTGAGCACCAGTTTACAAGTTGGTTTTTCACTGAATTCTGCCACCACATAATAGACTCAATAAACTGTTTAAACTTGTTCTATCCATGACTTTTCATTCATTCAAAAGTCAATCGTGAAAAGTGTCACATAGCATACAAATGTAATTAATAGAGTTCTGCAGAACACAAACATCATGTCAGATGCCAGTAGCCAGAACTCAGCAATTCATATTCTTCCCCACCAGAGGGCAGCACTTATCCTACACTCTTCATTCTTCTTCTGTTTCTTATTACACAGGATTCATATGATTCTTGTTTCTAAATGACAAGACGAGAGCCATAAATGCCTGCCCTACACTGCTAGGCTGGGGTGCGCAATCATTTTTATTAGCTTTTGGCTTCACGCTTCTGTGTTTTAGGAAACAATTCCAAACTGCACAAAATAGATAAAATGATAGAAGTGTGCTACTTCCATCTGGTTGTGGGTATAGACCCCACATATCAAAAACATAAACTATAAACTATTGTCTGCTGACTGTAGAGAAACTAAACGAAAATATCACAGTTTGTTTCACATATAGAGAAAGCGAGATTCACATGCATTTCAGAAACCTCATTGAGGCTGTGTGCCCACGATGCGATTTTTAAGCGTTTTTGCCGCGATTTTCGGCGCAAAAACGTTTAAAAATCTTGTACAGAACGCCCCCCATGCATTCCTATGGTATTCCGCACATGCTGTGCTAATGCTGCGCTTTTTTACGCAGCGGAATCGCATCGCAGAAAAAATCGCAGCATGCTCATTCTTTTGTGCGGAATCGCAAAGAATTGCCGCGATTCCGCACCCATAGGAATGCATGAGAATCGCTTACTTCCCGCATGTGGCTATGTCCACCATGCGGGAAGTTAAGCGTCTCATGTGCAGTTGGTACCCACGGTGTGGAGGAGAGGAGACTGTCCTCCAGGCCCTGGGTACCATCCCCCTGTAAAAAAAAGAATAAAAAATCGGGGTATATTTACCTTCCGACGTCCCGCGCTGCATTCCCGGCCTCAGCGTTCCCAGTAATGCCTTGCGGCAAGGTCCTGTAATGACGTAGTCTCGCGTGACTCTAGCCGTCTCGCGAGATCGCTATAGCAACGCGAGACCAACGTCATCACAGGTCTCGCAAGGCATCGCTGGGAACAGGAGCGCCGCTGAGACTGCGCGGGACGTCGGAAGGTAAATATACCCCGATTTTTTATTTTTTGTATCATTTTTAACATTCTATCTTTTACTATTGATGCCGCATAGGCAGCCTCAATAGTAAAAAGCTGCTCACACTTGTCAAACACTATGTTTGATGAGTGTGACCAACCTGTCAATCACTTTCCAAGCGAAGCTTCAAATCGCTTGGAAAGTGCTTGAGGAAATCGCGGCAAAATCGCGAACAGAATCGCGGCAAAATCGCGGTGAAATCGCGCGGGGAAAAAAACGCGCGATTTCTGGGAAGGAGTCCAGTTTTCTGTGTGCGTTTTGACACGCAACGTGGGCACATAGCCTAAAGCCATAGGTTTTCTTCAGGCATATTCTTTTGGTTTTAGGCCACGGTCACACATTCAGTATTTGGTCAGTTTTTTACATCAGTATTTGTAAGCCAAAAACCAGGAGTGGAACATTCAGAGGAAAAGTCTAATAGAAACCCGTCACCACTTCTGTATTTATCACCCACTCCTGGTTTCGGCCTACAGATACTGAGGTAAAACACTGACCAATTACTGACTATTTGATGAGTTTCTGATGTTATTGAATTTCGGCACCTATTATGTAATTTAGGTTACTTGCATTTTTTCATTGTGTTTTTGTGTGCATTTATTTCACACGAGTTTTTATCACGTTTTTAATTCTCCGTTTTTTCATTTGTTGGTACGTCAAGTTTTAAATAAAGCTGCTTTGTTTTTGATACTTTCAGGAATTTCGATTTAATAAAACTTTATTGATACAGTCATGGACGGACTACATGTGGTTTATGTGCAGAAATGCACTAAAAATACAATGTGCGTTTTTTTATCTGCAGATTTTCCACGTCTAATAAAAGTCTATGGGGAAAATCTGCACCAAAAACTCAGCAAATCAGCAAGAGAAATTGACATGTTGCGGATTCGAAAAACGCACCGCAGGTCAGGTTACACTGAGTAAATGAGAAGCCCAGCGGGCAGGAGATTCCTAGAAATCCCATCCACTTTGCTGGAATTGTAAGACGCTGCGGTTTTGAAGCAGCAAAAATACATAGCGGCAAAAACCCACCAAAAACTTATGGTGGGCACACAAGCTGAATGTGTTTTGGGCTATGTTCCCAAGATGAGTATTTGGCGAGATTCTGATTTTCTACAGCATTTATACACCTTTTTTTTATTTATTTTTTTACCGTTGTTTTTTTATTTCATGCATTTTTGTTGTTTTTTTATGGCAGCAGTTTTTGTCTACTTTTGGTACTTTGTGTTTTAAATGCAATTGCTTTGTTTTGGAACCTTCGTGTTGCTTAGCTTTGATAAAAGTGTATTGACACGGCCATGTGCGGATTACATGCGTATCTGCTGCCGAAACGCACTAGAAACATATATGCATTTTCTACAGATTTTTGTCATCTCATTCAAGTCTATGAGGAAAATCCACAAATTAAATGCATATTTACAACCAGAGAAATTGACATGTTGCGGATTTGATCAGTTTACGCTGCTTAAAAAAAATTACAATGGTCATGAGATTATTGTTATAGATCCCATTCACTCTGTCAGAATTGTAGGATGCTGTTTTCTTTGCGCAGCAAAAATAGAAATCACAAACTCACAAAATATTTATCATGCGAGCGTAGCCTTAATGCTTGTGAAATAGTTGTTGCATTTTTCATGCTATAATTAATGTAATTTGTCATTGAAAACCACAACAGCAACAACCATTCACCAAAAGAGCAAAAAACACAACACATTTCAAGATATTTAAGAAAGTCATCTAGCGAAGACAAAAAAATTTTCAAAATGGCTCAAATTGGTGAACAAAAATAAAAAATGCTCAACTCACTCATTCGCCCTCCTATTCCAATGCTCTGCTGTAAAAAATATATATATATTTTACTTCTGGACCATTGCAAATGCATTGTTTAAACAAAAGCAATAAAAACCATTATGGCATTATGGAAAAAAAGGTCAGAAACAAGTAAAAAAAAAAAAAAGAAAAGCAACCCTGGATAACAATAAGAAAAATAAAGTAAACGCCACAAGCAAAAAAACTAAACATATATATATATATATATATATATATATACAGTATATATATTTAAATGTACTATAAAAAATTATTTTGTTTTTTTCTTGTGGCATTTACTTTATTTTTCCAGGGTTTTATTTCTTATTTTTATTTTTTTGTGGCCTGTTTCTGACCTTTTCCATCCTGATTGTTTTTTATTTGTAGTTGAAGAATGCATTTACGGTACATTAAATTTTGCCATATTAGCTTACAGTCTACATCTGATTGCTGCAATTTTGAAAAAGAAACAAAAAAGCAAAATAACACCAGAAAAAATTGCAGACAAAACTTATGCTTTCATTTCACTGCTCATTCTGTATTTTTGCCTTAATTTTGTGATAAAAATGCCAAGTGGTCTAATGTTAGTTGACTTTAAAAAACTTTTTTTTTTTTTTTTTTTTTTTTTATTGTTTGGCGCAGTTTTTTCGTTCTCTTCATTTTCTTTATGTGTTTTGTTACAGATGTGGCGTTTTTCATACACTTTACCAAAAGCTTCAATATAGCAAAAATAATAAATAAAATAAATAAAAAGGAGAACAAAACACACACACGCACACATAATATATATATATATATATACATATATAAAAAATGTGTGTGTGTATATATATATATATATATAATATATATATATATATATATATATATATATATATATATATATATATATATATATATATTAGATCACATAGCTCACTGACTTTAATGCAATCAATATACCATGAAGGTTTTCTGCCTGAGAATTCTGTAGTGTATCTGCCCAGAGTGAGACAACCTGCAGGGTTGAAAGAAGCAGTTTTATACAATGAAGTGAGAAGTGAGTGCAGCAAGAAGGAGAATTAAATCTTTAATTTATAATTTTCATTACATTTAAATCCATTGCTTTGGCTAACAACAAGTATTTTTGTTTTTGCTTCTAAGTATAATAATAATAATGAAGATGATAATAATAATAATTATTAATAATAATAATAATAATAATAATAATAATAATAATAATAATATCTCTCTGTCTTTAACACTTTTCTAATGCTCAGTCATTTTGATCTTTTTATCCCTGGGATCAGTGGATGACTGATGCAAGCTAGTGGCAGGATACATTAACACTTGCAGCTGGATGATGATGTTTTATGTATAATTGCGCTGTTATTATTAACAGTGGAAAAAAGCAAAGGTAAAGAAAAGCAAATGTCTCCTTTAAACCAAGCTCAAAAGCCACAGATGAGACAAATCCCCACAGCTCCAGATTACAATGCAGCCCAGATCTTGCGATATTAGATACATTTGTCCCAGAACATAATAAAAAAACAACAACATGCACAAAAATAAATAAAGAAATAAACAGTCTTGCAATTCCACCAGCTCAGAAACCCAGGACTTCAGCGTTTAGGGCGAGCCCACCCTGAGTGGAGGGTCCTCAGCATGGACATGACAACCACAGACTGCGAGCAAGCCTTGTTCCCATCCTCCTGAGATCTCATCAGCTCCTCACACAGGTGGAGTGGCCTGGACACACACCTCATTATCTGACCAGGGCCCCTCTGGTACCTCCTGTCCTTCCTGCAGGGTGGTAGAGCAGAGCTGGCTCTCATCTCCCAGTATGTGCAGCAGGTAACACTGTCATTCAGCTGCTCTCCTGGAGGTGACTTTCCTCCTCTTCCTCTTAGGATGCACAAGTGAAGAAAATACATAAAAATATGGTATTCCATAGAAGTGTATTACTTACATCTCCCTCCTATGATACAGCCCTGGCAATTACAGGTGCCTGCAGAGAGGCTACAACCATTCCATGGATGTTTCCTTTACTTCAGATTGCAACAAAAAATATTAAATATATCAATGGAGATATATATATTTGCACCGTGTTAGCCACGGTATCAATATATTGTACACTCACTGGCATAAGAATTACAACAAATGTGTCCTACAGATCTAAACATAGACAGAGGCAGGAGACCCATTCTCTGCTAAAACAGCCGATATATATGTAGAATATATCTGTATACATATATATATATATATATATATATATACCCACACATATAGATATACATATAATTATACATAAAATGTCATCATCAACCTGCAAGTGTTAATGTATCCTGACATTAGCTTGTATCAGTCATCCACTGATCCCAAGAATAAAAGAAAAAAAGTCTAAGCATTAGAAAATTGCTACAGACTATATATATATATACATATATATATATATATATATATATATATATATATATAGCTCAAAAAAAATAAAGGGAACACTTAAATAACAAAATGTAACTCCAAGTCAGTCACACTTCTGTGAATTCAACACTGATTGTGATTCAATTTCTCCTGCTGTTGTGCCAATGGAATAACCAACAGGTAGAAATGATAGGAAGGTCACTAACATCCATGTGTCTGCTCTGTAAGAGTGTCTAGTGTTCCCTTTATTTTTTGAGCAGTATATATATATATATATATATATATATATATATATATATATAGTTAAAATGCTCACGCAGGAGGTGGGGGGGGGATAAAAGACAACATTCCGATTCCAAGAACAAAAAGACAAAAAGCAAAAAGAATAACAGCCAAAAAAGTGTGAAGTCCATTTGAACTTAAAATGAAAGCGAATATATAAAACAAATTAAAAATAAAAACCTAAACAAATGAGCAAACATATAAACATAGGACCCAGATCTGTTTCTAAACAGAGACATTGAGATTTTATATATATATATATATATATATATATATATATAACGCAAAATCCACCTATGAACACTGGGGATGCAGCTTTGAATCACAAGTAAATGTAATGAATAAGAACAAGTGGTCAGCTGTGATTCTGTGATATTTCTCCACTCATGTTTTGAAAATCCCCCAATCTCCCAATCTCTGTGCTGCATGTTGTATCGTGTCATGTGTTATATATTACTGTAAAACCAATAAAGATTTGAATTGGAAAACAATTGATCAACATGTTTTGGAAAAAAAATTCAAATCTATGCTCCATTGATTCCCATGTTAAATAGCTAGCATTTATTTGTACAGTCAGATTCTTTTTGTTTTCTAAATTAAGTAAGGATAGACAACTAACGCAGAAACCTTACTCACATCTGTCGGATTATAGTTTCAGAGTTGAAATAAAATAGAATATTACTGCAAGGACACAATGATCATAATCATCGTCACCAAAATAAACAGTTTTATTATAAAGCACTGAAGAAATATTATTATTCTTATTCTTATTATTGCCCATTCCAAATATAAAAATATGATAATACTAATAGTTAATTACATCCGAGATATATAATAATAGTAATAATGATGATGATGATAATAATATCTTAATATTAGTAATATTTCTAATAGTAACACAAATCTAAATGAGAGTACTCATAATGTTTGTTATCATTAAGTGTAATTATTGACAATAATAATAGAATTCTGCATTATAAAATGTGATTAAACTAAAGATATGGGTGCAACTGGTGTCAGACACCTATCATTATTATTCCTCTTATTGACATTACAACTAAGTAACAATAATTTAAAGAAAAAGAAGGAAAAGAGGAAGAAGAAGAACAATTCTTGTAACCTGCAGGACATGTTGAGCCTTCTGTCCAGCTCACTATCTGTCGCTATTAAATCTCCAAAAAAAAAAACGATTTCAGTGTGACAATAATATAAGGTAATACATGAAGAAAATGAAAGAAATGGAAGAGACACAAGAAGAGAAAATCCATAGAGACATAGAGAAGAGAGGAGGCATGGGAGCAGCAGGATAGGATTTATTCTATTTGATAACAGTCCTACAAATTATGCAATAATGCAGAAGAAATCCCAATACTTATCTGAGCAGATGCTGCTCTAGGAAAGCTTTTTTAATAGTAGTATTATATGAAAATTGTGTAGACTATTCTCCATATATATGACCATACTCTGCTCTCCATTTGCAGGAGCAGAGGGGTTAAATAGTCCGTGCAGGAAACAACAGAGAGGGGGTTTTACAGAAATTGGATGCACAGTGAATAATATATATTAGCCAGGAAAATCAATGTAATTTTTTGTCATTAGGCAATAAATGTATATCACTTCCTAGGCTTTTTTTTACATAAACTGTGATTCCTTATAGAAAAGAAATGAATCACTTTCAGGAATGAGGGACAGGTCCCATTAACAGCTGGTGGAATGGACAGTGTGTTCTTCAGCTGTGCAGGTAGGAGATGACACTGATGCAGGGCATGGGGCATCTACACTGCATGGAGGGGATAGTAAGGGCACAATGAGGCAGGGAAGGATCCCTTATATTACTGTAGAGGGGCACTTGAAGTGACAGATTTGCACTTGCTGGTGGAGGTCAATGGCTCCTTTCATTTGAATGTATGCAAAGCTTAATTGATGCAAATCTCCTCTGCAAGACAGAGTCCTTGTTACATAAAATGCACATTAATGTCACCCCACATCCACCACAATTGTCTTCTCACATATCAGTACATAGAATTATCAAATACAATAGAAAATTGTTTCTATACATAGCTTTATGTATGTAAAAACTAAACTATGTGTGTATTTATCTATGTATATAGATATACATTATCATTATTAATTATTATGCTTTGCTTATATAGCACTATCATATTCCACAGCGCTTTACAGACATGGTTATCGTCACTATATATATATAATTATATTTAAATAATGATTACAAAATTTGACATGTATAGTGGTAATTTTCAAGCTTTTTAAAATGTATCTAAACTTTTGTGATACAGGTTTCTTTACTTATTAAGTAAAAAAAGAAGAGAATAAAGGGCACAAATTAATTATTAAATGGTAAATAATCCATTTTTCCCCAGGAAATATATAATTCAAATAAATAATTCAACATTAATAGCAATACTTATATATATATATATGTATATATATATATATATATATATATATAAAAGGAGCCATATATGTTTTTGCTTTTTTTGCTTAATTACAAATACAAGGCATTTTATTTGAATTTTCATTTTTTATTATCAACAATCAAATAAATGGCACAATTTTATTTTGGAAAACAAAATGCACATGTAAAAATTGTTCCCTTTTAAATAGGCATTCATAATCACTACATATAAATAAGTGAACCCCCTGAACAATTAATTATGGTTAATATGCTCAGGACATGGGGGAAAAAAATAAAAGACAACATGCAGATTCTAAGGACAAAATAATAATAATGAAGAAAAAAAAGGGAAAAAACAAGCAAACAGTAAAAAAAAAAAAAAAGTGTGAAATCCATTTGAATAATAAGAAAAAAAATAAATTAAAACCTCAACGGACAAACAAACAAAGGACCCAGGTCTTTTTTTTCTTCATAGAGACATTGAATAGACTAAAGGATTCCACATCATTTACTTCAACAATTGTCGACATTGTGTACTTATAATAACACCATACAACTGTCACATTATAACACTGCTGGAAAAGACACAGAAATAGAAAGCATCGACATTCAACTAATAGCTAGAGGTTTTGTGCCTTTAAAAATAATAATAATTAAAAAAATAAACAAACAAAAAAACAAACAACCTTTTGAATGTGAAACAATGTAATAAATAGAAACTTGTTACACCCTATGCAGAAAGACAAACGCTGCAACACAGTGCAAATTATTCCTGTCCATGTAGTGTCCAGCAAAGAATCTCATCATGTATGAATGTGCTAAACCAGAAAAACAGAGTAGAAAGCAGTGAAACATAGTGCTAATATTTCATATATCAGACAAGAAGTAGGGGGCTAGGGGGGTCTTCGGTGCCTTGGATAACCTTCTTCACTGCCTTAGTGGCCTGTCTGTCCCATTGGCAGTGAAGAAGTTAAATTGTCTATGGAGCTTAAAATTGTCCCTTTTGAGATGATTTGTTGTGGAGGTCTGGGAGGTCTAGTTAGGGTCTGCTGCTGGGTGCTCAGGCTTTTGGCATCCTCACAATGCCAATTCTACTAAGGTGGTCGTGTTAGAGCCCTGGTACACAGTCTGCCATGCTGTTTGCTGGAGTCTGCTCTTGTCCTTCTTTCCCTGTGTCACCTGTGGGATCCAGAGAGCTCACCAGATGTGGTCCCACCTGCTGCTGTGTGAGCCTGGTTCTGAGTTCTCCTGGGCAGGTGTCAGAGGTGGACAGGTGTCCCTGATCATCATCATCATCATCGTCATTCTGAGTAGTGTCACTGAGAACAATAACAGCAGGCAGCCACCGACCTTGCAGATCTCAGCACTGGTGCTCATGCTGGAGAGTTCAGAACATGCTCTTGACTAACGTGGCTTTGGTACTGTTGGGTCTCTGCAGGGAGGATAACACACTGGCGAATGGACCTCCTAAGGAGTCAGGGATAGAGGTGATGGTGCCACCTGGCCCAGTGGCCCAGCCTTGTGCCCCACCAGTGGCCCCTACTACTGCTGCAGATGACAGGCCTCCAGATACTTGCACTCCACCTTTGATTTGTTCTGTTGGGCCAATAGATCCCTGAGATCCTGTAGGACTGGGGCCACCAATGCAGCTCTGGGTTGGGTTGGGGTTGTTACCTGGGCCCCCAGTGCTGTCAGGGTCTGTGATTTTCGCCTCTTTACTCTCATCATCTCTGGAGGAGTCGGATTTCTTCCCAGAGGAGCCATTTTTGGCTGCGGCAGCTGCAGCTGCTGCTGCTCTTTCTTGCTTCCTAAACTTCGCCCGACGGTTTTGGAACCAGACCTGGGAGTGGGTAATGGTGGATAGATTGGGGGACAGGGTAGATGGGGGACAGGCAGAAGAATAGGATGGTAGTAAATGGAGGAGTTAAGGAAAAAAAATTGTAAATTATATAAGAATGATGTAGTTGTGGGAAGAGGAAGATGGAGGGAGGAAGAGAAATGAAACAATTGTTTAGATTTCATTTCTAAATATTAGCTATGATATATCTATATGTGTCATATATAAACATTGCACCTAATAAATCTTTTTATTATATGGATGGATAGCATACCTGTACTCTGGCTTCAGTCAGGTCTATCTTCAGGGCCAGCTCTTCTCTGGTGTAAATGTCAGGATAATGGGTTTCAGCAAACACCCTTTCCAGCTCCTTCAGCTGAGCACTGGTGAAGGTGGTCCTGATCCTCCTCTGCTTCCTCTTCTCATTGAGACCCCCATGGTCAGTAAACAGCTTGTAAGGAACTGCAGAAGCCAAAAAAAAAAAAAATCAAAACATCAAGTTAGAAATAAAAGAAAGCAAAACACATGAAAAATATATAAATATACACAAAAAAAACTATTATGCATATTAAAGCAATGTACAGAGATGTGTATGTAGATAGAAGGTATTAAGTTGCAAATGAAGTCACCCTATAGAATAATATTAGGATGTAAGGTGACAGAATAGAGCAGGCTCCTTGTAAAACTCTTCAAAACTAATGATATAAAAGAGGATTTCATGGTGTCATCTAGTGTCATCCAATGTGGCAGTAAATCTGTGAAATCCTTATAAAGTGGGCAATAATGTGTAGGGTGATGCCCAGGTATGAGGAGTGGTGGGCAGCAGCAGCTGCAGTAGAGGTCCAGCAGAGTCCCAGCATTTTAGGACAGTGTCTTCTTGGTGTGATGAGTCTTTCTCTTGGGTTATTTAATTATTTGCTAAGCTTTACGTCTCATCCCAGAGTAAATAAATTATGCCTATCATTTTGGCAGCTTAAGATAATTTTGTTGGCGGTTCGGGTGTGACTACCAGGATAGTGTAACCCTGTAACTGAATTACTCCTCGCCTGCAATCGCTTCTAACGTGATAAATTCTTTCATTTGTGTAAGCAAATTTCGTTTGGTAAATACTAAACACATTTCCATTTTCAAATGTAATCAAGGATTCCTATATACAAGGGGAAAAGGCTCCTTGCAAGGATTGGGGTGGGGGAGAAGAAGAGCTTGTAGAAGACCTACCTGCTGCATAAGGACTGCTCTGGTGATCTCTGAGAGTTCCAAGGCTGCAAGATCCTGGGGTGAGGGATGGACAGCCTGAGGTGGCCCCAAAAGTGGTCCTGATGGGGTTATACTGGAAGCCACTGGCTTGGCTGCAGGAACTGAAGTCAGCATAGGCAGATGCCAGGCTTGAGGTGTCCATGCCAGCCATGCATGACTCATAGGCAGAGGAGTTAAGGTAAGAATATTCCATTTTATACATTGAAAAGGCTCTGGAAGTCTCACCAAGAAGGTAAAGAAAAGTTGAAGAAATGAGGGCTGCTGGTGATGACTTGGAGGAGGTGATGTGCACTGCTCCACGCCTGCCTCAGCACTGGCCTCCTTACTAGCAGCAGAGCCTAGTTTTATGAAAAAGCCTCCTATGAGATGCCTTGCCTGAGGTCTCCAGAGCATAGAGTCCTCATAATAAACTTGGCTCTTTCCACTTGGACAATAGCAAAGCGGTTGGTCTTATTGCTGGCGCTTTTTACATGACAATAACTCATCAGTCTATTGGGCTGGCACTGGGGGGACTTAGCTGTCCAACCTCCCTATCATTGATTCCTGCATCTCTAATTAGAATTTAATAGCACACCATCCTCTCCCTTCTAACCAGCTCCCTGCCCTTTAATTCAATCACACTCTTTGCAAATAATGAAAGTTGGGTGACGATTTTCCCTGATCCAATTTCCCCCTCTAGCTTTTAACCGATCATATATACCTTTGGCAATAAATTGAGATGCTGTTTTTTTTAACTATTTTTTTGCTGTGCTCTTTCTTTTTTTTTTTTATTTACCCCTTACAGGCTTCATGTCACAGCAAGCATAATGAAAGGGTTACACACACATATCTACACCAGTGCCCAAAACCACAGGCAGTGCCAAGGAGGCAGGGGCACTAAAGGATGCACCAGCACCTGGGTTAGGGCATACTCCCATTGCTTTATCGTGGGTACAGTGGGAATTTGCTATTCAAGGCTTGCAATATGCACATAGATGGATCAAGAAAAACAAGAATATGGTTAGTAATTATTTTTGCATTTGACTCAACGTTAGCAGAAATGTGAACTTTGTTTTTTTTATTTTCTAGTAGTAGTAATGTATGTGTATATATATATCTATATATCTATATCTATGTACACATAGAGATGTGCATGATATATATATACACATATATATATATATTTATACATATATGTTGTATATAACAGTATATATATTGTTCAGACATCATCATCATCATCACTGTTCCCATTGGGGCTCACATTAATTTCCTATCACTTTGTCTTTGGAGTGTAGAACAAAAATACATAAATAAATATATTAAAAATATATCTGTGTATATAGATATATATGTGTGTGTATATATATTTGTTTATATATATATATAGATATATACACACACACACATATATATACACACATATATACAGTATATATATGTATGTGCATATATATATATATATTTGAATATATATTTATAAAATAAATGAAATAAAATAAAATATAACCACTGCATATATATATATATATATATATATATATACATATATATAAAATATACATGATATATATACATACTGTAATAATAATTTCTCACTGCTACACATGTGTATATATATGAATGCAATGTTAAGGTGTATTATTATTATTATTATTCTACTTTGAGGATGTGTCCCCACAGTGAAACCCCCTCTCTCCACCAAGAACCTCCAGCCTTAAATTGCAAAGCAAGTGACATTATTACACAGAGATGATCGTTCCCATTCCAATGCCTGGGGTGGATCTTGTGAGGAAGAAAACATTCATTATTCTCTTCATTTCCCCTGCACACAATTTCATTTCGGAGTCATTTGTATGAGTTGGCAGCATGTTCTGCTCTCACTGTGATGTATCTGGATCATCCTTTCTTCTCAGGCCACCAGTGGGTGAGGCACCTAACAAAGGAAGCAAAAAAAAAATCCTTGTAAACAAACTGTGGGTATTTTACATGATCCTAACATGTGGATAATTAGTTCAAGTGCATTCATTACCCCCTGTAACAAGTGCATAATTAAAGTAACACACTCATAAAGGCTTAATGGGGGGATTTAAGTGGTACAGTACTTACCAGCTTAATTCACAGCAAGAGTCAATAGGCAAAAACAAGCACATTAAGATGACACTTTGTAGCTATCGGGAGTTTTATTGCATTTGATAAAATAAAGTCTCACAAGAGTCCTTGTCTGAAACAAAGATGCACTTTGGAGTCACAAGGAGTCATAAAGTTAGCAGAGTTTTATGGCACAGACTGATAGGTTTATGGCCTCGGCAGGGAGCTGAGGATGGAGGAAAACTTTGCTGGCCACTGCCTGGCACCATGGTGGCAGGGAGAGGAGAAGAATAAATGTTTTACAAGGTTTTACTGACAAATTGCAGGATTCTTCGTGTGCATTAGTTGTCTTTTCTGGTGGCCTGGACAGCAGGGGAGAATGGCTGCAGAGGCATCAGTCTTCTCCCCTCACCCCTGTGTATAGGCCTGCAGAGACTAATGCGAATCCAAACACACTTACTCCAGCAATTTATCTTTCTGCATTCTTGTCCTCATGAATAGCAATACACATTTTGGTCGGGGAGAGCTTTTCACCTCTGCAGAAACTAATGGGCTTATTTTTCTCTTCTACAAAGAGTTGCAAGCGCTGAGATTTTCTGGAATTTGAGCTCAGTGTTCTGCTTTCCTGGCTCCGACATTACTTGCCACATGAGTCTATAAAGCTGGTCTATGAAGATGACAATGGGCTAATTATATCAGCCTGCCAAGAAAACAATGGGCTCATCTACTGTTTGTAACTCTGAATAAATTCCACTTTTATGCTTAGGTGTAATTGGCATCTATCAATATTATAAAAAAGAAACCATAATAGTGTACACACACATATTTACCAATGGTTTATACTGATCAGCAAAACATAGCAGAGTGTATGAGAATCTATTGCTCTATCTATCTATTTCTCTATCTATGTATCTATCTATTATCTATAGCTATTATCTATCTATTATATACATTATATATAGCTATTATCTATCTATTATATACATTATATATAGCTATTATCTATCTATCTATCTATCTATTATCTATAGCTATTATCTATCTATTATATACATTATATATAGCTATTATCTATCTATTATATACATTATATATAGCTATTATCTATCTATCTATCTATCTATCTATTATCTATAGCTATTATCTATCTATTATATACATTATATATAGCTATTATCTATCTATCTATCTATCTATCTATCTATCTATCTATCTATCTATCTATTATCTATAGCTATTATCTATCTATTATATACATTATATATATAGCTATTATCTATCTATTATATACATTATATATAGCTATTATCTATCTATCTATCTATCTATTATCTATAGCTATTATCTATCTATTATATACATTATATATCTATTATCTATCACCTATCTATTTCCTTATCTTCTTTTTCTCCTGTGTGCACTGTCATTTGTTTTTAAATTCTGATATTTGAATATTTATAACAACTGCAAAATATAAAATGTTTTTTTTTATTATTATTATTATTATTATTATTATTATTATTGATATATTTCTTATGCAAAACAAAAATAAATGTCCATTTCAATGTATTTTTCTCTCAAATTACTATTTACTTATAATTATTATTAATGTAATTAAACCAATGAAATAATACTAATAACAACAACTATACTATGTTTATTATTATTACCAGATTGGATTGCCATATTATTTTTTTCTATTAACATTAATTTACCAGATTATTTTACATGCTCACAATGTGTGATAAATGTACTGATATTTTCTTTTATTTTTTTCTCCCAGTTTTTATTTAAAATGCACTAGTTTTTAGGCCTAATATGCCCCTTATTTTTTATTACCCAGTCATTGCTTTAATTATTTTCTCATATCTCCACCTAAAATATCAATGTACAATATCTGTAATAAAATATTACTAATATCAATGACTGTGTCAAACAGCTGTAGAACAGTTTATATGGATGATTGTTTCCTTTATTGTATGTATTTTACCTAGACATAAACCTGCTTCTATGTTCTCAGGTATTGCTATGGGTTCCATATTTATTTTAACAAGAATCTCACAGTCACTTACAAGGAGACTTCTTCTCTGGGAGTAAAACCAGCAACCAATGATCTCAATTATTGATAATCCAATTATCTTTTCCAATGGCCACATAACAATTATCGGTGCAGCAGAGTTTGTGGCACAAAGCAAAAGTACTCCTGCACTGGGCGTAAAAGCATTTTCACCTTGGTTTGTAGCTGTTGGTAACTAGGTGGCGCTGTTTTCTTGGTCTGTATAGAATGTTTAGAGGTTGCAATAATGAATGAAAAGAAGAAACTTTCTTAGTTTTGTTCATGAAAAGTGAGATATAGTTATACTATTATATACTTGCAACACTATCCAAAAAATATTTTGAAAATTGTAAATTGATTATAGATGCCAATAAAATATTTGTTTAATACCTAATTGTTCCCTGAGACGCAATTTTTCACATTCTTTCTTGTTGAAAAGAGTCAATATAATGTCTTTCTTGTCTTTGCTGGTGCCCATAAGAGAAAAATAATAATTGACAGTCTAGTTTTTAGACTCACATAGGCTTAAATGACTCCAATGCACAAGGCAATAGTTACTGAGGATCTGTATGAAGTTTTACCATAACCAGGTTCCCCGCATCATGTTCCTACATGCTTTATGCCTCCATTAGCCCTCTGTGTCTGTACTGTTACACACTTAACATTATGGCTGGTCCAAACAATCAGGGCAACTGTTACCATCCACCTTTCGTGTCTCCCTTTTTCCTCATAGACTGTAAGCTTGCGAGCAGGGCCCTCATTCCTCTTGGTATCTGTTATGATCTATGTGATTATTGTTATGCTGTGATGTCTATTGTCTGTACAAATCCCCTCCAAAATGTAAAGTGCTGCGGAATATGTCAGCGCTATAGAAATAACATTTTTTATTATTATTATTATTATTATTATTACTAGGGTCCTATGAGGGATCTCTGTGCCATTATATGGTGCTGATACATTCTGGGGGGAACATCTCCACAATGTTGCAAGCAATGAAATGTCCTACAATATTTTTTTGCCCATAATTCTACAAAAACTGTGATGAAGCACCATCAATTTTGGAAAAATGAAAGACCGTTAACTCTCAGTAAGCAATCTAACCTCAATATATAATAAATAATGCATCTAAAATCAATAGTGACATCTAAGGTCGGGTTCGCATAAGGCCAGCGCTGCGTTGTTATCACGAAACTGATGACGCAACTGATCCCACTGTTTGCATTACGGGGTCTTTCCCACCTGTATGGTACATTATTATTATTTATTATTATAGCGCCATTTATTCCATGGCGCTTTACATGTGAGGAGGGGTGTACATAATACATACAAGTACAGTAACCTTAAACAATACAAGTCACGACTGGTACAGGATGAGGACCCTGCCCGCGAGGGCTCACAATCTATCCGTTATTGCATTGGTTAGGTGCTGACTTGGCGGCATGATCACCTTTTTTTTCATGTAAAGTTGGGATTTGGCTTTGAACCAGCACCTGAGGGTAAAAGTATAAAAACCTCTATGATAGTAGATGCGTTTTTGCATCCATTTTGCCATCAGTTCTGGTGCATTACATCAGACTGGAAAACCTGATCCTGATGCAACAGATATATGTGAAGCCAACCTGAGCCATGTGGTGACCACTACCTGGGACTTTAAGCTACCTGCAACTTTAAGGCCACGTGCACACGTCGAGTAGTTGCTGAGTTTTTTTTACCTCAGTATTTGTAACCCAAAACCAGGAGTGGGTGATAAATGCAGGAGTGGGGACGGGTTTCTATTACACTTTTCCTCTCCTGGTTTTGGCTCACAAATCCTGAGGTAAAATACTGACCAAATACTGAATGTGTGACCATGGCCTAGTAGTATACAGATGATGGAATTATTGTTGGTGCCTTAAAAGTTGTTGCAGGTAATTTCCCTATAAGATACCCTCAAATCACAACCAGTTGGGATTACTTGAGGCCTAGAGAGGAAAGTACTGACCTTGTCCTTGTATGTGATCAGTTTATAGCTTCTCTACCAAGATCTGCTCTACTACCTGGACATCACCCCCCTTTTTGTATAAAATACAGAAAGCTTTTTTTTCTTACTGACATTTCACCCCACTCCTTCCCAATCGATTTGCACTGGTCCTCCTTCTATCTGTAGCTTTCAATCTTTTAGCTGTGGTCCGGTGTGCACATGTGCTGCGGACTTCATCTCCCCCTTTTGTAATGTCCCTAGGTTTGTTTTTCTGTGTGAAATCCATTGTTACCATCTGAAATCGCCTGGAAGGATGAAAGCTGAGGAGGGCTCATTGCAGCCTGACAGATCCCAGCCCACTGTTTTGTCAGAGTTGTGCTTTCTACATGCGAGCCCCGCACTAAAACTTGTACCAAATGGTTAATTTGATTATTCAAACTATAGGCCAACTGCTTCACCAGCCTTCCACCACGCGTCTGGAAGGGGAAAGAAACCATCTCTGAGGAATAATCTAATAAAGCTCAAGTGTGGAAAAAAAGGCCTCTGATTTCCAAGCAGCACAAATAGAATTAGAGCTTTAGAATTCTCTATCCAAAATAGGCCTTTTGTGCGCTCCGCAGAACCACATTTATCTAGCGGGAGCCCATGGACAGGTTCTCGGCTTGTTCGTCACGTCTATACATGCAAACGCAGTACAAAATAAAATTATATGGGGACGCTATCTATCAAGGGACTACGTAGTATGTCGGCTCACCCCGCAACAAAGGGCGTCCGTTGTGATGAAAATATCGGATAAGATGCCAATCTCCATAATGCCTCAATAAATTAATTTCTATTGAGTATTTCAAATAGTTCTGTATTCATTGATTAGACTGTGGATTTCTAGGAGGAATTATGCTCTGTTCAGCTCAATAATGTAGATTTTCTTTCCTTAAATTATATAGGAATCCTATAGATAAAGGGGCTCAGTTTTATCCCATATGGTTCTTCATTCAGATATCTAGCAGATTTGCTTCAATCTGTACGAGAAGTTTACTATACATGCAGTAGTAGGAAGAATATTCATATTAAAGCCTGTTTTCATCTTTGATGCTAAAATCACATACAGTATACTGCCATCATTCCATATATCTATTTATCTTCTCATGTACAGCACTATGGAATCAATGGTGCTATATAAATAATAATAATAATAATAATAATCTATATATGTGTCTATATACAGTATATATCTATGTATGTGTATATATCTGTATATATCTATGTATCAATATATAACATAGTAAGGCCGAAAAAAGACATTAGTCCATTCAGTTCAGCCTATAAAATTCTGTCAGAATAAATCCCCAGATCTACGTCCTTCTAAAGAACCTAACAATAACTGTAAGATACAATATTGTTACGCTCCAGGAAGACATCCAGGCCTCTCTTGAACCCTTCGACTGAGTTCGTCATCACCACCTCCTCAGGCAGGGAATTCCAGATTCTCACTGCCCTAACAGTAAAGAATCCTCTTCTATGTTGGTGGAAAAACCTTTTCTCCTCCAGACGCAGAGAATGCCCCCTTGTGACCGTCACCTTCCTTGGTATAAACAGATCCTCTTAGAGATATTTGTATTGTCCCCTTATATACTTATACATGGTTATTAGATCGCCCCTCAGTCGTCTTTTTTCTAGACTAAATAATCCTAATTTTGCTAATCTCTCTGGGTATTGTAGTTCCCCCATCCCCTTTATTAATTTTGTTGCCCTCCTTTGTACCCGCTCTAGTTCCATTATATCCTTCCTGAGCACCGGTGCCCAAAACTGTGCACAGTACTCCATGTGCGGTCTAACCAGAGATTTGTACAGAGGCAGTATAATGCTCTCATCATGTGTATCCAGACCTCTTTTAATGCACCCCATGATCCTGTTTGCCTTGGCAGCCGCTGCCTGGCACTGGCTGCTCCAGGTAAGTTTATCATTAACTAGGATCCCCAAGTCTTTCTCCATGTCAGATTTACCCAGTGGTTATGAATACATACATATGAATCTATGTATGTATCTATATCTATGTATCTATGTATATATTTGTCTATGTATTTGCATATGTTTGTATCTATGTAAAAATAAGTGTATCTATATATCGGTATCTATGTACAGTGGCATGTAAAAGTTTGTGCACCCCTGGTCAAGAGCACTGGTATTGTGAACAGTTAAGAAAGTTGAAGATGAAATGATCTCTAAAACTGTTTAGTTAAAGATGACACATTTCCTTTGCATTTAAGGACAAAACATATATTGTACTTTTTCACATTTTAAAAATTACAAAAAGGAAAATGGGCAAATACAAATATTTGGGCACCCTTGGAGATTTGTGTGCTCAGATAACTTTGACCAAGGTTTCACACCTTTATTAGCCTGTTAGGGTTATGTCTTGTTCACTATCACCATTAGGAAAGGCCACGTGATGCAAATTTCCCAGCTTCATAAAAACCCAGCCTCCTCTAACCTTGTGCCATAAAACAGCAGCCATGGGTCTTCTAAACAGCTGCCCCGCACTCTGTAAATGAAAATGGTGGTGGACCACAAAGCGTGAGAAGGAGATAAGAGGATAGCAAAAGTGTTTTGAAGTTGCCATTTCCTCAGTTCGAAATGTAATTATGAAATTACAGTTAACAGGAGGAACAATGGAGGTCAAGATAAGGTCTGGAATACCAAGCAAAATTTCAGTTAGAGCTGCTCGTAGGATTGCTAGAGAGGCAAATCAGAACCTTCGCTTGACTGCGAAAGACCTTCAGAAAGATTTCGCAGACTGGAGTTGTGGTACTGTTCAGAGACATCTGCACAAATATGGCCTTCATGGAAGAGTCATTAGAAGAAAACCTCTCCTGTGTCCTCACCATAAAATTCAGTGTCAGAAGTATGTAAATGAACATCTAAACAATCCTTGTGCATTTTGGAATCAAGTCCTATGGACAGATTAGGTAAACAGAACTTACAATGATCAAAGGTATGTGTGGAGAAAAAAGGCCACAGATTTTCATGAAAGAACATCTCACCAACCATTAAGCTTGGGGGTAGATCAATCATACTTTGAGGTAGTGTTGCAGCCAATGGTACAGGGAGCATTTCTTGGGTTGAGGGATGAATGGATTCAATGAAATTTCAACAAATTCTTGATGTAACCATAACCCCATCTGTAAAAAAGCTAATGTTGAAAAGAGGATGGCTTCTACAAATGGATAACGATCCCAAGCACACGTCAAAATCACAAATAGACTACCTCAATAGGCAAAAGCTGAAGGTTTTACAATTGCCCTCACATTCCTCTGATCTGAACATCATTGAAAATTTGTAGCTAGACCTCAAAATAGCAGTGCATGCAAGACGACCCGAAATGAAAGATTCTTGCCTCGCTACGAAAAGTTTTTACAAGCTACTAGGTACTAACCATCCATAGTGCACAAATTCTTGCGTCAGCCCCATTTTCCTTTTTGTAATTTTTAAAATGTAAAAGATGAAAATATATATATTTTTTTCAGTAAAAGGCAAATGAAATGTGTTGGCAGCGGATTACTCATGATACTCTTCAAGCATGTGAAAACAGAACTTCTTTATTCAGGAACAAACAGGAACAATATGTGATAAGCTTAACAGATCAGGAATAAATCATTTGTGTGTCTATATCTGTGCATCATCTACAGCAGGCTGCTTCTCTCATACACAGACACAGGAAAAACAGGAAATACAGTCACAAGCTCTCCCTGTGTGAACCTCTGGGAGTTTTTTTTTAACTTTACAAACAGCATACAAATCTAGCAACTGAACACTCATAGACAGGAATGGAGTTGTGGCACCAAACATAACCCCAAAAAATGTGTCATCTTTACCTTTGGGCCTTTTAGAGATCATTTCATCTTCAACTTGCTTAACTGTTCACAATAACTAATTTTGACCAGGGGTGCCCAAACTTTTACATGCCATTGTATGTATATACTGTATCTGTGTATGTATCTATAAAAGTAAGCATCTATGTATAAATATGTCATACCTGATAAAGGTCCTCAAATGGTCTGGAACGTTGCCGCCACTATGGGTCATAAAATTTTTCAAATTTTCTATTTTGAGTGTGATGTCTTCATATTTGTATGTATATTGGAGGATTGGTTTATGCCTGGGAGGCCCTGCTTCCCTGCTGCCTTGATTTTTTGTACTTATCTATCTACAGAAGATTGCAAAAGTATTCACCCCCTTGACATTTTCCGTGTTTTGCTACCTCACAACTTAGAATTTCACTGTTTTTTTTTTCAGGGTTTGCATCAGTTCATGTAAAGAACATGCCTACAACTGTGAACATTTGGTTTTATTTTTGTTGTGAAGCAAATAGCAAATAGGACAAATAACTGAAAACGTCAAAGTGCATGACTATTCACCCCCCCTAAAGTCAGAACTTTGTACAGCCTCCTATTGGATAAGTCTATGTGAGCTTTCCACATCTTGCCACTGTGGTTTTTGCCCATTCCTCAAGGCAAAACTGCTTCAGCTCCTTCAAGTTGGTTGGTTTCCTCTGGTGAACAACAACCTTCAAGTCTGACCACAGATTCTCATTTGGATTAAGATCTGGACTTTGACTAGGCCACCCCAAAACATTTACATGTTTCCCCTTAAACCACTCAAGTGTTGCTTTAGCAGTATGCTTCGGGTCATTATCTTGTTGGAAGGTGAATCTCCGTCCCAGTCTCAAATCAATGACAAACCGAAACCGGTTTTCTTCAAGAAGATCCCTGTACTTTGCCCCATCCATCTCCCCCTTCACTCAAACCATTTTTCCCTGTCCCTGCTGCTGAAAAACTTCCCCACCGTATGATGCTGACACCACGTTTCACTGTGGAGATGGTGATCTTGGGGTGATGACCTGTGCTGGTTTGGTGCCAGAGATACCGTTTACCTATGACCACAGCTCCTTCCTCCATACATTTGGGAGTCTCCCACAAGTCTTTTGGCAAACTCAAACCGAGCCTTACAATTTGTGTATGTAAGTAAAGGCTTTTTTCTGCCCACTCTTCTATAAAGGCCACGTCTATGGACTGTACAGCTTATTGTGGTTGTATGGACAGATACTCCAGTCTCTGTTTACGAACTCTACAGCTCCTGCAGGGTTACCTTTGGTCTCTGTGCTGCATCTCTGACTAATGCCCTCCTTGCCGAAGCTGAGAGTTTTGGTGGGCGGCCCTCTCTTGGCAGGTTTGTTGTGGTACCATGTTCTTTCCATTTGATGATAATGGATTTGATGGTGCTGCGGGGAACATCAGAATTTGGGATATTTTTTAATAACCCAACCGTGACTTTTACTTGTCGACAACTTTGTCCCTGACTTGTTTGGAGATCCTCTTGGTCTTCATGGTGCTGTTTGGTTAGTGGTGGTGTTGCAGCCTCTGTGGCATTTCAGAAAAGGTGTGCATATACTGACAGACCATGTGACACTTAGATTGCACACAGGTGGACTTCCTATCACTAAGCATGTGTCTTCTAAAGGTAATTAATTGCACCAGAATTTTTTAGGGTTTTCATCACAAAAGGGGTGAATACACATGCACATGCCGATTTTTAGCTATTTGATCCCATAAATTTAATTTATGCCTATATTTTTCTTACTTCACTTCACCAACTTAGACTATTTAGTGTTGATGCACCACACACAAATCGGATTACAAAAATATTTAAACACAGGTCAGTCTATCTATCTATCTATCTATCTATCTATCTATCTATCTATCTATCTATCTATCTATCTATCTATCTATAACAAAAACAAAAAAGCAACACCAATATCAAATAGGGTGCAAAAATCCTTCCAGGCATATACCAAACCTTATGAAATAGACTCCAAAAAGTGAAGGCAGGACACCAATGAAGATATCAAGTGCAGTTTGGCACATGGGCCAATCAGGGCCGGTTTTAGGCAAAGTGGGGCCCTAGGCAAAGTTTAAAATGGGGCCCCAAATGCTAACATATTGCACATCACACAGAAGCATTTCGGTTGTATTTACATGCGCTGAGTTCAGGCCGCTAAATGAGTGTGATCGACAATATTGAAGTCGTTCAACACTTCTTTCCCGGCCTCTTTCCACCGTCTGAGAAAGAATGATGGGGACAAAACGATCACTAATGGATCATCATACAGTATCATGTTATCAGCAGCACATCTACAGTTTACACTCCATGGTCCTCCATATAATATAATGTGCCCCATAGTCCTCCATATAGTATATTACACTCCCCATAGTCCTCCATATAGTATAATACACTCCCCATAGTCCTCCATATAGTATATTACACTCCCCATAGTCCTCCATATAGTATAATACACTCCCCATAGTCCTCCATATAGTATAATGCACTCCTCATAGCCCTCCATATATTAAAATACACTGCTCAGTCCTCCATATAGTATAATACACTCCTCATAGTTTTCCATATGGCATAATGCACCGCCATAGTCATCCATGTAGTACAATTCACTTCCCATAGTATAATGCATCCCATAGTTCTTCATATAATGTATTCCCCATAATCCTCGATACGGTGTAATGCAGCCCACATATAGTATAATGTAGCCACCCCATAGAGCATAATGCAGCCACCCCAGAGTATAATGCAGCCCCGCCATACAATATAATATAACCCCCATAGAATATAATGCAGCCCTTCTCTTAAAGTATAATGCAGCCACCCCTTAAAGAATAATGCAGCTACTCCAGAGTATAATGCAGCCACTCCACAGAATATAATGTAACCCCCATAGAATATAATGCAGCCCCCCATATAGTATAATTCAGCCCCTCCATAGAATATATGGCAACTCCTCCCTCATAGGATATAATGCAGTCCCTTACATAGTATAATGTAGCCCCTCCATAGAATACAATGTAGCCCTTCTCCTATAGTATATTGCAGCCCCCATAGAATATAATGTAGACCCCCCATAGTATAATGAAGCCCCCATATAATATAATCTAGCCCCCCCTAGAAAACAATGTAGCCTCCTCATATTGTATAATGTAGCCCCTTCATAAAGTATGATGCAATCACCCCCTTAGAATATAACAAATATAATACAGTCCCCCATAGAATATAATGTAGCCCCAAATATAATATAATACAGCACACCTCCCCATAGAATATAATGTAGCCCCCATATTATATAACAAAGCCTCCCCCATAGAATTTAATGTAAAATGTACCCCCCATGGTACATAACACAGCCACATAGTATATAGCCCAGCACCACATGGTATATAGCCCAGCACCACATGGTATATAGCACAGCCCCACATGGTATATAGCACAGCCCCACATGGTATCTAGCACAAAACTACACGTTATCTAGCACAGCACCACACGTTATCTAGCACAGCACCACATGTTATCTAGTACAGAACCACATGGTATATAGCACTGCCCACCATGGTATATAACACAGAACCACATGGTATATAGCCCAGCATGGTATATAGCCCAGCACCACATGGTATATAGCCAAGAACCACATGGCATATAGCACAGCCCCACATGGTATATAGCACAGCCTGGCATGGTATATAGCCCACCATGGTATACAGCCCAGAATAGTATACAGCCCAGCATGGTATACTGCCCACCATGGTATACAGCCCACTATGGTATACAGCCCACCATGGTATACAGCCCACCATGGTATACAGTCCACCATAGTATACAGTCCAGCACGGTATACAGCCCACTATGGTATACAGCCCACCATGGTATACAGTCCACCATAGTATACAGTCAAGCATGGTATACAGCCCAGCATGGTATATAGCCCACCATGGTATACAGCCCAGCATGGTATATAGCCCAGCATGGTATACAGCTCACCATAGTATACAGCCCACCATGGTATAGCCCACCATGGTATACAGCCCCCCCCAGAATGGCCCCACAGGCACTGTCCAGTACTCACACTGATTTAAAAAAAAAAAAAAACACTCCTCACCTTCTCCTCGTGCCCGCGCTGCTCCTGTCTCCTGCACTGCCTGGTACACAGTGAGTGCGCGATGATGCCATCGTGCACCCGCTGTGTCAGAGGCACAGCGGGGAATAATGGGAGAAGGAGCATCAGCTAACTCTCTCTCCTCCATCATTGCCTCCTTCAAATTCAGCGGCGGGGTGAGTCGGCGCTGGGGGCAGGCGGGCCCCCCTGCCTCACAGGGACCCCATAGTGGCTGCGTGATGTGCCGCTAGCTGGGGGCCCCTGGGGGAGCAGGGGACCTAGGCAGCTGCCTAGTCTGCCTGCCCCTAACACTGGCCCTGGGGCCAATGAACTGCACTTGATATCTTCATTAGTGTGATGCCTTTGCTTTTTGGAGTCTATCTATCTAACTATATCTCTAGGTTGTCCATACATACAGTATATACACTAAATGGGCCAAAGAATTATGACAAAACTCGTTAGCAATGAATTCTGTTTTTTCTTTCGGTTTCATTGCCCCAGTTGTATAAAATCCGTCCCTTCGCAGTTTGGCTTTACTAACATGTGTGAAAGAGTGGCTTCTTCTAAAGAGCTCACAGATACCTGCACGGTCTTATAATAAGAGACACTGATGTAACAACTCAATTTTTGTGAATTTCTTCCCTCCTAAATATTCTACAGTCAGCTGTGAGTGATATTATTGAAAAGTGGAAGCAACCGCAGAAGCTGAGCCATGAGGTGGAGCCCACAGAGAGCCCACATAGAGCCCACATAGAGCTATGTGAGTGAGGTCACCCAGTGCTCAGGAGCAGTGCGCATAAAAGTCAACAACGCTCTGCTGACTCTAGAACTCAAACTTTCTTCAGCATTAACATCACAGTAACTGTGCTCCGGGACCATTATGGTATTGTTTTCCATGACTGAGCAGCTGCGTTCAAGCCTTACATCACCAAACATAATGTTAAGTGTCATATGTAGTGGTGTAAAACCATCACCACTTGGCCCTGGAGCATTGGAAACGTGTTTTTTGTGTAGTGACGACTCACACTTCTCTAGCTGGACATCTGATGGATGAGTCTGGGTTTGGTGAATGCCAGGAGACAATTACCTACCTGACTGCATTGTGTCAGCTGTAACGTATGGTTGAAGAGACATAATGTGTTAGGCATCGGATTTCTGCGTTAACTCCGCAGGGATCCAGACCCTCACATTCTGCAGTCTCCTGCTGTTTATCTACTGCAGAGGAGATTGCAGTGGAGATTACCTTGCAGCAAATCTTTCCTGAGGCTAAAGGTACTGTCACACTTAGCGATGTACCAGCGATCCTGACCAACGATATGACGCGGTCAGGATCGCTGGTACATCGCTAAGTGGTCGCTAGTGAGCTGCCACACAGGCAGATCTCACCAGCGACATTGCTGGGGACGGGGGTCGCTACTTACCTGTCACACTAGGCGATCCTGCATCCTCCCGCCTGCGTCCACGCTCGTCGCTCGTCTCTCCACAGGAAGCCCAGCAGGAAGCTGACGACGAGAAACAGTCCTGGACGTTCTCGCGCGATCAGCGATAACTAGCGGGGGAGCTGGTCGTAGGTAAGTATCAGACACAGCGATGTCGCTAGCAATATCGCTATAACGTCACAAGTTATAGCGATATTGCTAGCGATATCGCTTAGTGTAACAGTGCCTTTAGTCATTCAGTCCTCCTACTGAGCATGCTCATGGGACGATCTCCCATTGGAGATCGGGAGTCATGTGCTCAGGTCCCGCTCCAGATCTCATTGGTCCATCTCAGAGATCTGGAAGCTTGCGGAAGGTCCCGGCTGCTATTAAAGGCGCACATGGCTGTTCCGCCATGCACTAGTATGCTGCTGTGTGTATGAGGACGGATATATGATTCTGGTGAATGACTCATTAAAAAACCCCTTCCCTCTGATATTACGTATGTGGTTAGGGACTGAGTTAGAATCAGCGCCAGCGCTCCTCTGCTGCAACACCCACAGCTGCTAGCATCCGGCATCGCGCTTGCGCCTTAGCCTTGTCGTTTAGCGGCAGTGTCCACGCCGCGCTGCAGTAGCCGCCCCTTTGCGTCCGCAGTTGCGACGCTCCGCACACGGTAGGTCTAGACAGACATAGTGCCGCCGTCTTGGGCTACTCCTGTGACCTGATACCGTGTGTGCGTTTTTACTGAGTACTGTGACCTCAACAGGCTCAGTATTTTGTGTTTGTACTTATTTGGCATCTCTGTGAATTAACTGAGATTGCTCAGCGCACCTGGGTGAAGTTTAACCCTGTGTGCATTTCCGCCATATTGCTCCTGCCACCACTTAGCAGCGGTTATATCACCTACTGCACGGTGGACCCCGAGCAGCAAACGCACTTTATTATTATTTTTAATTAGTGCGTTCCGCTGTTCCTAACATTATACTAGCGCCAGGGTCTGCTAGTGATGGCAGAACAGCAGCAACTGTTACAGTGTATGCGGCAGCTTGAGGGCCAGTTGGCCACTCTTGAGAGGGCTCTCTCAGCTGCAAAATCCACCAAAGCTGCTGTAAAGGCAATCACAGACGCGGTTTCCTGTATGTCCACGTCCTCCCTTGCGCCGACAGTTACCCGCCTCCCGTTGCCCAATAAATTTTCTGGCGATGGCGGCTCCTGTAGGGGTTTCATCAGCCAGTGCTCTATTCAGCTGGAGCTACTGGCTGCGTGATTCCCTATGGAGCGGGCCAAGGTGGGGTTTATTGTTTCCCTTCTGTCGGGCAAGGCGTTGGAGTGGGCTACGCCATTATGGGAGCGTGGTGACCCAGAGGTTCGGACTGCTGATCAGTTTCTAACAGCTATTAAGCAGGTCTTCCTCGGTCCACGGGTCATGCACGACACCTCTCTTCAGCTTCTTGCTTTGACTCAGGGTTCTCTCTCGGTTAGTCAGTATGCCGTCCGTTTTCGGACACTGGCTTCTGAGCTGGAGTGGTCCCATAAAGCCCTCATCCCTGTGTTTTGGAGAGGTTTGGCGGAGCAAGTTAAAGATGCTCTCTCTACCAGAGAGGTTCCTGCAAGTTTTGAAGAGCTGATTGCGATTTCTACCCACATTGACCTCCGTTTTTCGGAGCGCGGTATGGAGCGTGCTCAATCCAAACGGAAGGTTACCCCTGCTCCCAATTTTTTTGAGTCTCTGGAACTACCCGAGCCAGAGGTTCCACCCCCAGAGCCCATGGAGGTGTCTCGCGCTGTTCTCCAGGCGCGTCCGGCACAAGACTCCAGTTGCGGTTATATTTGTCAATACGCTGTTTCTCAGAACAACAGTGCGCCGCAACGGCCAAATTCTGTGCCGCCGGGCAAGACCCTTTTTCCTCCCCGCCTTCGGCCGAAGGTTCTCACGTGGGCACACGCGTCCAGGAGGGGTGGTCACTGTGGCTATATGCAGTCCACAAAACTCCTTGCAGGGTCTTACTGGTGGCCGCACAGGGCTCGGGATGTTAAAAAATATATTCGGGCCTTCGCCTTTTGTGCTCGGAATAGCCTCCTTAAACGAAGGGTGGAGACGCCTGCTGACACACGGTGGCATTCCACTTTAACTTCAGCTCCCGTTGTCTCCCACAGGTCCCTTCTCAAATCTGGCGATCTTGCCGCCCCTGATGTCTTCCATTTGTCCCGGGTCTCCCTGTCACCTACCGGGACATCAGACTTGCCTTCAGGCGAGTCTGAGGCCTATATCTCTGATGGGCACAAGTTGGTGGATCAGAAGGCTCAGGGAGGAGGGGGCCCTAGGAGGGGGGGTAATGTTAGGCGTCGGATTTCTGCATTTACTCCGCAGGGATCCAGATGCTCACATTCTGCAGTCTCCTGCTGTTTATCTACTGCAGAGGAGATTGCAGAGGAGATTGCCTTGCAGCAAATCTCTCCTGAGGCTAAGTCCTTCTTTCCTCCTACTGAATATGCTCATGGGACGATCTCCCATTGGAGATCGGGAGTCATGTGCTCAGGTCCCGCTCCAGATCTCATTGGTCTATCTCAGAGATCTGGAAGCTTGCGGAAGGTCCCGGCTGCTATAAAAGGCGCGCATGGCTGTTCCGCCATGCGCTAGTATAGACTTACTTGTTGCTGTGTGTATGAGGACAGATGTATGATTCTGGTGAATGACTCATTAAAAAACCCCTTCCCTCTGATATTACGTATGTGGTTAGGGACTGAGTTAGAATCAGTGCCAGCGCTCCTCTGCTGCAACATCCACAGCTGCTAGCGCCCCACATTGCGCTAGCACCTTAGCCTTGTCTTTTAGCGGCAGTGTCCACGCTGCGCTGCAGTAGCAGCCCCATTTGCGTCCGCAGTTGCGATGCTCCACACACGGTAGGTCTAGATGGACGTAGTGACGCCGTCTTGGGCTACTCCTGTGATCTGATACCGTGTGTGCGTTTTTACTGAGTACTGTGACCTCAACAAGCTTAGTCTTTTGTGTTTGTACTTATTTGGCATCTCTGTGAATTAACTGAGATTGCTCAGCGCACCTGGGTGAAGTTTAACCCTGTGTGCATTTCCGCCATATTGCTCCTGCCACCACTTAGCAGCGGTTATATCACCTACTGCACGGTGGACCCCGAGCAGCGAACGCACTTTATTATTATTTTTATTCAGTGCGTTCCGCTGTTCCTAACATTATGCCATCCCTCTTCCACCGAAGTCCTCTTAATTCCAATAGTCCTCTTATTTCTAGTCAAGGGCAATTTTAATATTCAGCATACAAGACATTTTGGACAGTTGTAGCTTCCAACTTTGAGGGAACAACATGGGGAAGGCCATTTTCTAGTCCAGCATGACTGTGCACAAAAACATTGTTGGGAAAGTTTAGTGTATAAGAACATGAATGGCCCCACCGAGCACCAAATCAACTCCTTTGGGATCAACTAGAAGATTATGAATCCGGCCTTTATTTAATATATTTATTGCAATGTCTACAACTGATATAATGCAACATCAATTCACAGCATCAAACTTTGCTTTTCACTGGTACCATGATGTTAAAGAACCAACGGTTGTCTACATATGTGTGAAATGTATGATTATGGACCCACATGGTAGTCAGAGATGTTGATTGATTTTCCATAGATCTACTGCTATGAGGTTACGGACTGATGGTGTAGTAGAACAATCAGGTAAGTGCCTACTGACTTTGTGGTGGACACTGACTAATGGGGGCCTCTGAGCAAGAATAGCCCCTTTATATGTGTAAGGCAGAAGCTGCTGGTTGGTTTGGAGGTGGATGTGGGCCCTTTTACCTCTCGGTCCCTGTGCGGGTGCATAGATTGTTCCGATGGTGTTTGCTCTTGTACTAACTGCATATGCTGGATCAGCAGGATTTCCCATTTTACTGTAAATATGTCAGTCTTCTATATATCCATCTTGGGACATTATTAAACTGAATGGAGTATAAGTAATGACTTTACAATCAGTGGCCACTACCAAAGTCCAGTTAGCTATGGATGAGATTGTAGAGCTGCCATGATCGCTGCTTTCCATGATAATGAAATATTTACAAGCTATGTGGAACTAACACGAAGAAAGGTTGAAAGTTTAAAAGACACTTTTCTCCTCATTCTTTGCCTTTCAGGGTCTTTCTATCCCCCTTGAAAATTTAGAAAGAATGTTGGGGGAACAATAACACAAAACAGGAGACAAAATGCCATTGTGCCAGGCTAGCAATTCAGGAGCAAACACTTGTCAAGGAGCACATAATGTCTCACTTTTACCAGCTTCATTTCACCGCAGGCAAAGTACAATGACATGGAGATGAATACAGCATTAACCCCTTTTTCCCAGCAGAGCAGCAATTTGCAGTTAGGGGCGCTCATGACCTGTCATTTTTGTTGGGTTTTTTTTATCAATTCTCCCAAGTGACTAAAAAGGTAATAAGGGGTCTGGAGAAATGAGGCTATGGGAGGATAATTCAACATTATGAGAAATGCAAAACTGTTACTGGGATATTTAAGACTGTGTATCTGTAACAAAGGAACAAAGGAGTCTCATACATTAAAGAAGACAACAAAGGGGAGCTAAATAATAATAAAAAGGAAAAGTTTTAGGCAGGTGTGGAAAAAATGATTGCAGTAAAGTAAGAATACTTTTAAAAATGTACAAGTGTTAACAAATTATTTTTATCAATTAACAAAATGCAAAGAGTATGTACTGAAGGAAAGGAAAAAAAAAACCTAAATTCAATATTTGTTGTGGCCACCCATTACCTTCACATCAGTATCGACTCTTCTAGGTACACTTGCACAAAGTCAGAGAGTTTGTAGGATTACAGTCAGGTGTATGAGTAACAAATTGTACCAAACAGGTGATAATGATTATCATATTCATATGTAAGTTTAAACAGTCATTAACTGAAACACAAATAGTTGTGTAAGAGGCTTAAAAATGGGTGAAGAACATACAAAATCTGCTACAAAGATGAGGTTGTGGAAGACAATTTGATACAACAGGTCAGGCACAATTGCATGAGTGAGAAAGATAACAAGATGCAAGGCAGTTATACTGCATCAGCAAGGTATCTACCACACAAAGATTTGAAGCAAACTGATATGTTGTTCAAACTGTTTTGAAGAAGCAACAACAAATGGGCAATTTCAAACAAAAAAAGGGGGGAAGCATATACCATATAAATAGGATAGACATGTGAAGAGCGCCATTACAAACCGCCCAGTTAACAGGAGACAGGACTATAAATAGACCACACAATAATACCTGACATCTACTTACCCCCCTATTGAAGAAACTTATGCCAAACGCGCGTCGGGGAGTCTTTGCCACCAGCAGGTCAGGTACCTTTATTCAGCTGCCGTGTTTATTTTCAGTTTCGGTTTCTCTTTCTACTAATGAGTCTTCTCTGCACAACAAGCACTATTGCTAATATACTGATGTGACATAGTTAACAAAATCCAGGGCTTTATACACATGACTACCACATGGCAATATATATAAACGCCTTATCATGTCTGTCTGTAACCGAAATCCCAATGTGCTGATTGGTCACAGCCACCAGGCCGCAACCAATCAGCAACAGGCGCAGTACGCAGGCGCAGTCCACAATTACAAGGACGCGCCACTGCTACCGTGCTGTGACTGTCGGGAGTTCAGCGGCGCCAGCCGCTGATCTCCCGACGGTTGCCGCGGGTCATCTCCGGGCGCACGGGCATCAGCGGCGACGCAGCCGGAGATGCCCGGCGCCTGGAGATGCCCCGCGGCAACCGTCAGGAGATCAGCGGCGCTAGCCGGTACCCAGGGTCCGGAGGAGAAGCGACTCCTTCAGACCCTCGGTACCATAAACATGTAAAAAATAGAATTAAGATAAAAAATAGTGATTTACTCACCTTCTGACGGCCCCCGGAATCTGTCCCTCCTCTCCACGCTGCCGGCATCTTCCGTTCCCAGTACTGCTTTGCGCGAAATACAGCTGATGACGTCGCGCTCTCGCGAGAGGATGTCAGCAGCGGTCTTTGGCGCAAAGCAGTACTGGGAACGGAAGATGCCGCCAGCGTGGAGAGGAGGGACAGATTCCGGGGGCCGTCGGATGGTAAGTATATCACATTTTTTATTTTAATCTCCCGCTGGCCCTATTCTAGAGTACCCGATGCTTTCGAATCGGGCCAGCAGCTAGTATATATATTCTTTGCATTAATTTTTCATATGGAGATATAATTACCATTGAAAAAGATATACATTTGCATACACTTTGCACTTTGCAGTTTAGGGTAGTTATTTTTTGTACCGTGTATCTCCGTTTTGTAACTTTTACAATGAGTATTAAATTTATTACCAAATAAAATGTTGGTTTTAACAAAATAAAATGTCTGTCCTATTTATGTGGTATATACTTCCCCCCTTTTTTTGTTTGAATTTGCTGTTGATAGGAAGTAATTATTAGGCCTCAGTGCATGTTATAACAAATGGGCAATGCTGAGGACTGTAGAATCAGTCGTCTGCTAAGGAAACTTTCAGCAACAGATCAAAGACATATGCTTATTTCCAGGAAGATGTCCAGCAGTGCCTTCAACTCAGAACTGGCAGTCACCAGTGTGCACCATCAACACCCATCTACTGTTCAGAGACGTCTGGTTAGAATTAGTATTCCAGGAAAAATTGAGGTCAAAATGCCATACTTTAGACTTGGAAAAGCAAAGTGACTCAACTGCAGGCAACAGTAAAATATGGTGTCGGTTCCTTTTAATTTTGGTATTGTGGATCGCCCTCCCAGGGCTGGCGGGGATTACTTGGTACCGGGCCCGATGAGCTTCAATGGGAGATGTCACGGTAGCTGGGACCCGGCCCGTGGCCCTGGGCGCCCATTGTAAAAGGGGAAAAGTTCAGTGTGCTTATGTTGATTAAAGTTTATGAATGATTCGTGACACCACCTGTGGTGTTTGGCAATGAAGATATTAAGCCGACGCTGCAGACAGATCCTCTGTGACAGATGGTGTGGTGCAGCAGGGATGGTATAGCCCTCCACAGACAGGGCTGTAGTCCCAGGGCAGTGTAGGTGAAGTGACAGGTAGATGGTGCAGTGTCAGGCGCGGGGGGGACGTAGCAGTGCTGAGTAGGTTGACGCAGGAATAAGCAGAGGACACCAGGGCATGTAGTTCCAGAGCTTTACTCACAGTCTGTTGTGCATACAGGTGCCCGCCTCGGTGCCGTGTCCTCCGGGTCAGGAGCTCAGCCAACTTCCAGGCAAGATGAAGTCTTCCTTTCCAACACTCCGCCAACATGTGCCTTTTCTGAACGTCTCCCTCTTAGCATCTAAAGCGAAGTACTCACAGTACTGAGTTACACTGGAGTTCCTCCTGTAAGATGTTCCTATGAACTCTACTTGTACGGCAGACAGCTGTAGCCTGCTTTGGGGACTCCTTACTACCTAGTCCCAGCTCACTCACGATGCTGTTGTGCCCCCAAGTCTGGTGTGGGAATAAAGTGGTGACAACTTCTATTCCTCCGGTGTCTGCTGCAGGACCATTAGTATCCATACAACCTCGGGGACCGGACCCCGGCCTTGCGCTGTGAACTTGGGAAGGGTTCTGCTCTAACCCTAGTCCTTAGTTCCCTTCTTCTCCTCACGTTCCGTACAAATCCTTTCCTTCTTATGGAGAGAATCAGGCTTTCTATCAATGTCCCTTTCCTGTGCCAGCGGACAGAGTTAGTTATTAAGCATTGTTAGTGTTGGTGGTCCCCTCCTGGGGTGCTGAAAGCTGATGACTTGGGCTGCTTCCAGGGAAAAACTTGTGGGCATCCTCTTCCTGCTTGGGGTTTGACATAAGAGGTGGTGGCAGCTGGTGGAATTGCTGCCTGAGGTACAGTGGGTGTAACTACTTGTACCATAGGGTAGTTAACAGGAGTGGATGTAGCATGCTTGACCTTGGCAGGTGTGATCACTACGGTGGGAGGTATTCCCGCTGGGGGAACATAGGCGTGCTCCTTTTTGTAGGCCGCAATAAAATCTTCTGGTATGCGGCACACATTCATGGCGTACCAGTCACGCAACCCCTCATGCCGGGTAAAGGTAACGTATTCTCCCAGTTGTAGATCTCTGGCAGGGTGTCCCTTCCTGAGGTGAGACTCCACATCCCTCCTGCTGAAGAATAGGTCTGAGATCTGCTTGGGGGTCGGCGATGAAACCAAACCCCCGCTCATGATTAACATTCAGGACCTGACCCCATCCTGCTGAGTCCTGGGGACCGTAGTGACCGGCACGGACCTTTTCCTTCCGGTCCAGATCAGGGACCAGCACAGCCAGCCTCCGCTGTTCCCGCTCTCTCTGCTCGGCTGCCAGCTGGCGGAGGGTTTGCTGACAAAAGGACTCCATCTCCTCTTCCTCCTCCCGGGATCTGCTTTTACCCACCGTGGACAAGGGTACTACCGTTAGGGGTTCAGGTGTTTCCCCCCAGGGCTCAGAGTCCCGGTCCCAGACAAGGTCCAGCACGACCTGTCCGGACGCTGCAGCAGCTGTACACCCTGAGACCTTCCCAGGTGCAGGGGCAGTAGACATACCTGGGGTCCTCTGGCGATGCTCCAGCTCTGGTGCAGGGTTGGAACAGCAATCAACGGCAGGAACATCCACCGGAATAGTCCAGTTAGCTGTCGGAGGCGGCGGTGGAGCAGATGGCGGCTCCGGGTCCGCAGGGGTCTCCGGTGGGACCGGCGCAGCTGCGTCGGGTCCGGGCAGGAGCTTAACTTCCTCCGCTCTGGCTCCCAGGTCCTCAGAGAACTCCTCCCGACAGGCCGGGCTCTGCGGTGATGGTAGTATGCAGGTGGAGACAGGCGCTGCCGGTGTCATAGCAGCAACAGTAGGTTCAACATGTGCTGCCTGGGAGAAGTTTGTGCAGCAGCGGCAGGTACAGCGGGTGAAGGTACTGGTGCGGCAGCAGAGACAGCGGGTACCAGTGGCGAAGGCACAGGGCATGGAGGTACCGATGGTGTAGGCCCCTCCCGGGCGTGCTGCCAGTTCATTATCCAGAGCGCCTCCTGCCTCAGCCGTAGACGGTGTGTTAGCTGGGTGATCTCGTCCTCCAGCTGCTGGTGGTCCATCTTGGAAGTCAAATCGGAGCCTTCAGCCAATGCGCCGGGGAGGTTCAGCTCAACCTCCTTGCGCTCTTCGGGCCTCCCTCCTTCTTCCAATCATGGCGTTCTCTCCTTCTTCTTCCTGTCTGGACTCTTTTCCCGCCACCGGCTCTCGCTCCTCCTTCTGAGGGCGGCGTCTTCTTCCTACTCCTCCATACTAAGCCAGTATTCGAACCCCTCGGGGGGGTGGGCCATGTTGCAGTTGCATAGAAGTTCAGGCAGGGGAGGCCCAGGACAGTTCACGGTCTTTTCTTAGGACCACCCATGTTGTCATGCCCTACTTCTCTACGCCGGCGGCCATTTTTAGAGTCCATTTTACAGTCTATCAATTTGGTTATTCTGCACATTGTCAGCAATCTTTAAGTCCAATAAATCTTAGGCACACAGAACCCGGTGGCACCGGGCTTCGTCATCCTGTTCGTGACGCCAAGTTGGGTCGCCCTCCCAGGGCTGGCGGGGGTTACTCGGTACCGGGCCCGATGAGCTTCAATGGGAGATGTCACGGTAGCTGGGATCCGGTCCGTGGCCCTGGGCACCCATTGTAAAAGGGGAAAAGTTCAGTGTGCTTATGTTGATTAAAGTTTATGAATGATTCGTGACACCAACTGTGGTGTTCGGCAATGAAGATATTAAGCCGACGCTGCAGACAGATCCTCTGGGACAGATGGTGTGGTGCAGCAAGGATGTTATAGCCCTCCACAGGCAGGGCTCTAGTCCCAGGGCAGTGTAGGTGAAGTGACACGTAGATGGTGCAGTGTCAAGCGCGGGGGGGACGTAGCAGTGCTGAGTAGGTTGACGTAGGAATAAGTGGAGGACACCAGGGCATGTAGTTCCAAAGCTTTACTCACAGTCTGTTGTGCATACAGGTGCCCGCCTCGGTGCCATGTCCTCTGGGTAAGGAGCTCAGCCAACTTCCAGGCAAGATGAAGTCTTCCTTTCCAACACTCCGCCAACATGTGCCTTTTCTGAATGTCTCCCTCTTAGCGCCTAAAGTGAAGTACTCACAGTACTGAGTTACACTGGAGTTCCTCCTGTCAGCTGTTCCTATGAACTCTACTTGTACGGCAGACAACTGTAGCCTGCTTCGGGGATTCCTTACTACCTAGTCCTGGCTCACTCACGATGCTGTTGTGCCCCCAAGTCTGGTGTGGGAATAAAGTGGTGACAACTTCTATTCCTCCGGTGTCTGCTGCCGGACCTCAGGAGGAGGTTCAGTACCTCTGTGGCGACTGAACCCTCAGGGGCGCCACAATTGCATTTCAGCAGGCGTTTGGGATTTGTTCAAGATTAATGTGATCTTCAATGCTGAGAAATTCTCATCTATTATGCATTATCATCAGGGAGCTATCTGATTGGCTTTCAAATGTAGTCTGCAGCAGGACAATGACCCCAAATATTTGACTAATATTAAGAACTATTTTCAACGTAAAGAAGAAAGAGAAGTCCTGGAAGTGATGATGAGGCCCCACATATACTTGATCTCAACATTATCAAATAATTCTTTATTATAAATTTTTTTTTGATACCTTAAAGCAGGGTTCCCCAACTCTGGTCCTCAAGGCCCACCAACAGGTCATGTTTTCAGACTTTCCCTTGTATTGTACAGGTGATGCAATTATCACCTAGGCAATCCTGAAAACCTGACCTGTTGGTGGGCCTTGAGGACCAGAGTTGGGGAACCCTGCCTTAAAGAGATTGTCCACTTTCTCTTGTTTGTGCTGCTTTCCTTATGCACTGATCAGCACTACTGTCCATAAAATGAGCTAATTAAAATAACTTGGACAAAAATCATGGTACCCTTAAGTTAGCACTTTGTTGCACAAAATTGTGAGGCATCCACCTCAAACAAACGATTTCTGTAACACTCAATGAGACTTCTGCATCTGTCCACAGGTATTTTGGCCCACTCCTAGTGAGCAAACTGCCCCAGTTGTCTCAGATGTGAAGTCGCGTTCTGTTGACTGCATGTTTCAGCTCCTTCCATAGATGTTCAATAGAAATTAGATTAGGGCTCAAAGAAGCCACTTCAGAATAGTTCAATGTTTAGTTCCTAGTCATTCGTGGATGTGTCTTCCTTGGCAAAAAAAAACGGATGTTGCGATCTAGCACTAATGTACTTTGATTTTAGAGTTCAACCCCAAGCTGTTTGTAAGTTTGTCTGGGCTCTTTGAATACCATTTATATTATTTCTTCAATTTGTCATCAATTTTCCTCTTGCGACCATGTCCAGAGAGGTTGGTTATAGTCCCATAGACTTAAACTTCTGAATAATTTGTGCAACTGTACTAACAAGAATGTCAAGCTGTTTTTCAAGATGGTCATTTGTGAATGAAGTCGTGGGAAAGAGAGGATGAATGGAAAGAGAGGGAGAGTGCTATCTATGCATAATAGATGAGTTAAACTTGGTGAGAAAAGTACAACTTGAATCTTGCTCACCTGGTATGGTTGTGCAAGGAGACACAACACTGGGAAAAGTTTCCAAACAAGGGTGATGCTTCCACTGGTATGCTGCCTGTCTGTAACAACATGGAGATGATTTTCCTTTCCCAGAAAAAGATTTTCCTCCTCGTGATATTGTGAATAAAGAAGTTTCAGGGCGCTTCCTTCAGAGGATCCTTAACTCAATTTGGAATAAGAGGGTTATATAGCCAAATAAATATCTCTGATGTTGAATCAGATAATATTTTATTGGCTAAGTAAAATGCAAAGTTTTATAAAAAGACAATAAAAACATGAAATCATTTTTTGTTATGTAAATAAACTGTCATGATCCAGTCCGGGTTTTGAGTTCTGTCTGCCCTTTTCCCGGGCTGATCATGTCAAGGGTTAACTTTGCCTGGCCTCATCTTGTGTTCAGGTTTGCTATTTCTTTTTGCTGCGTTCTGCAGGCTATGTCAGTTATATTTTCTGCCTACGGCGTGAGTATCTGACTCTGGTAGTACCCTAATTTGTCCTGCTGCGCTTTCCGACCTTGCCCGTGTCTGTTCCTCCCTCTCTGCCCATCCCGTCCTAGTGTTTCCTGATTGCCTTTGGATTTCCCGGTGTTTGACTCAGTTTGGACTCTGACTTGACTTTGCCTCTTGTTCCTGGTACTTCTGCCTTTTGTCTGGTATTGACACTTTGGCTCTCCTCTGACTCTGTGCTTGCTTTTTCCCTTGATATTGCGTGATGGTCTAGGTTTTGACTCGGCTTGTTTGACTATTCTGGTGCCATCTGGTGTTGGCCTCACTGCAGCACTGCAGGTCTGCTCTTGCAGACTTGTTACTATCTATTTCCACTCTATTGCCATCTAGTGGAGGTTGCAGCTACCTGCATAGCTGCAGCGTGACATAAACACAATGCGTTACGGCCATGTAGGCCTTCATTGGGTGCATCTTTACCTAGCCAATATAATATCATCTGATTCAACATCAGAGATACTCAGTTCTTTGGCTATATAACCCTCTTATTCCAAATTGGGTTAAGGATCCTCTGAAGGAAGCATCCTGAAACTTCTTTATTCAAGATGGTCATGTAACCTCTGCCTCTAACATATTTGTCTATACTGTTCTATACAGGGCCGTATTTGCCACTAGGCACTGGAGGGCCAGTACCTAGGGCGGGAAGATGCGGGGGCGGCAGTTGGGAATTTTTTTTAAGTCCGGGCCGGCTCGTCCACTCACTCCAGTCTTCTGGCTGCTGCAGGTGTCCCACGTGACGATCCGCCCCGCCTCCTTCCCTGGCAGGTGAATCCAGAAGTGAGGACCATGAGCGCTGGACATTGTGGCATTCTGCGGTTGCTTAGTAACGGCCTTCGCGCTGCCTGATCTGTGAAGCCACAGAGTGCCCTCACTGTGACCTCTCCCCTCGGCTCCCTTCCTCCACACAACACGAAGTGTCTGCTTGTTCTCAGTGCAGGCTGAGGTCCTCTCTGGATACCTGCAGGCCAGGCCTGGCAGACCTGACTGCCAACGAGTGCAAGGCCCTGGCAGCTCCTTCCATTGCTAAGAAGAGGTAGATGGTGTGGCGGGCAGGACAGGTGGGTATGCGGGAGGTGGGCTGGGTATGAGGGATAGTGGTGTACTGTGGGTGATAGGAGCGGAGTAACAGAGCTGGGTATGATGGATAGTGGTGTAGTGAGGGTAATAGCAGCAGAGTAGCAGAGCTGGGTATGAGTGTGTTAGGGACGCCTGAACGCTCTAAATAAATAAATAATAAAGTGCGTTTGCCGCTCGGGATCCACCGTGCAGTAGGTATTAAAACTGCTGCTAGACAATGGCAGATGCGCTATATGGTGGTATAATATGCATGGGTTCAACGTCACCAGATGTGCGCAGAGCGGACTCTGTTAACTCATAGTGGCGCTGTAACATAAGACTCACAGGTCTCAGCGAAATTGCACGCACGGTATCAGGTCACATGACAGGGTCCAAGACAAGGGACGGTGTCCGTCTAGACCTACCGTGCGCACGGCGTCGCAACTGCGGCCGCCGGTAAGTGCTGCTGAATGCAGCGCGGCGGCAGACACAGCTGCTATGTGAGAGACGTGACACCACCGGACGCTAGTGTAGAGGTGCGGTGTGCACAGTGGCCTAAGGTTTGCCACTGACTGGCGCTGACTCTTTCTATATATAGTTCCCTATCCACATGCGTAATATCAGAGGGAGGGGAATCTTAATAAGTCACTCACCAGAATCATACATCCATCACCATTCACACATCTAGCAAGAAGAGTCTATACTAGCGCATGGCCGAGCGGCCATGCGGGCCTTTTATAGCCGTGCGCTGCCGGGACCTTCCAGATCTCTGAGATGGACCAATCAGATCTGGAGAAGGACCTGAGCACGTGACTCCCGACCTCCAATGGGAGATCATCTCGTGAGCATGCTCAGTGGAATGGCAGAGGAACTTAGCCTCATGAATGACTTGCTGCAGAGCAGCATGTGGGGCTCTGGATTCCAGTTGTGTAGCTGCAGGAATCCAACGCCTAGCAGAGGGATAGCGGTGTAGTGAGGGTGATAGGAGCGGAGTAGCAGAGCTGGGTATGATGGATAGTGGTGTAGTGAGGGTGATAGGACCGGAGTAGCAGAGCTGGGTATGAGGGATAGCGGTGCAGTGAGGGTGAAAGGAGCAGAGTAGCAGAGCTGGGTATGATGGATAGCGGTGTAGTGAGGGTGATAGGAGCGGAGTACATTTATCTACATGAAGTGACATTGACCATTTATTTGTGTGGCTGGCACAGGAATGTAGCAGAGCCGGTTTGTGATGGATAGCGGTGTAGTGAGGGTGATAGGAGCAGAGAAGCAGAGCGGGGTATGATGGATAGTGGTGTAGTGAGGGTGATAGGAGCGGAGTAGCAGAGCTGGGTATGATGGATAGCGGTGTAGTGTGGCTGATAGGAGTGGAGTAGCAGAGCTGGGTATGATGGATAGCGGTGTAGTGTGGGTGATAGGAGTGGAGTAGCAGAGCTGGGTATAATGGATAGTGATGTAGTGTGGATGATAGAAGTGGAGTAACAGAGCTGGGTATGATGGACAGTGGTGTAGTGTGGGTGATAGGAGTGGAGTAACAGAGCTGGGTGTGATGTATAGTGGTGTAGTGTGGGTGATAGTGGAGGACATTTTTCTACATGAAGTGACATTGACCATTTATTTGTGTGGCTAGCACAGGAATGTAGCAGAGACGGTGTGTGATGGATAGCGGTGTAGTGAGGGTGATAGGAGTGGAGTAGCAGAGCTGGGTATGATGGATAGTGGTGTAGTGTGGGTGATAGGAGTGGAGTAGCAGAGCTGGGTATGATGGATAGTGGTGTAGTGTGGGTGATAGGAGTGGAGTAGCAGAGCTGGGTATGAAGGATAGCGGTGTAGTGTGGGTGATAGGAGTGGAGTAGCAAAGCTGGGTATGAAGGATAGCGGTGTAGTGTGGGTGATAGGAGTGGAGTAGCAGAGCTGGGTATGATGGATAGTGGTGTAGTGTGGGTGATAGGAGTGGAGTAGCAGAGCTGGGTATGATGGATAGTGGTGTAGTGTGGGTGATAGGAGTGGAGTAGCAGAGCTGGGTATGATGGATAGTGGTGTAGTGTGGGTGATAGGAGTGGAGTACATTTAGCTTCATGAAGTGACATTGACCATTTATTTGTGTGACCCCCCCCAGCCTCCATTATTTATGTAGTGCCCCCACACCCGTCTGGTTAATCCTTTACTGCCTGAGCCTTGCCTTTACATGCAAAAATAAAACTCCACACACTCGCATTTAGGGGATCATTCAGACTTTACCCATTATTCTGTATCTGGAAGTATGGATCTGGTCCGTCCACGTGTATATACTGTATGCTGGCCCCCAAAATTTTGCCAGTAAGGGGGCCCCGAAATTCCTAGTGGCAGCTCTGTCGTTTTTCTTCACTGACAACCTCTATACTGTGTCTCCTTTTGCCTCATTCATTCCCTAAGGGACTTGTGGACATGTTGCACACTTGCGTTGAGACATAAAAACACTGCTAGCAGCATTTTTTTTGCCGTTGCTGCAAGTACCGCATTTGCCAGATCGCCTCAAAACCGCAAGTGTCGCACATGTCCGCAAGATTCATAGGGAATGAATGAGGCCGAACGCAGAGTTGCCATAAGTGATCCATTACGTGGCATATGCGGAAAAACTGCCGGATCTGCCGCAAATGGCAAAAATCACTGATGTGAAAGTAACCTAAATATCCATAGGCCATATCGCAAGAATGGAGATAAGGAAAATTGTGCTCTGTGCTTATGGCTTTAGTACTTGCTATCTATAGGTTGCATAGCATTTCAGAGCTGATGGCTTCCCTTTAAGGTACAGTTTGTTTGCATCTTAGACATGTTGATGGGTGAGAATGAAGATGCCAATGTTGACTCTACAATACATGTTCAATTTAAAAGATTTTACTATAAAATTATCTACTTGAAGATTACATTTATACCCAGTGTAGTCAGAACAATGGTGGGGCCTCATCAGAGTCTAAAACTGCACTCACTGAGGACCCCATAATCTAGAGGTGAGCTGCTTCCACAATTGGTTTGTCTTGATGGGACATCCACAGTAGTTATCCTTGTGCATATGGTATAATCAGTATCTTTTCTTTGTGCAGGCACTTTCTTCTAACCTGACCATTATTTCCATAATGTCCTGATTCCCATTGTTACAAGTGAGTTGCGCAAAATGTTACTGATATGTCTGTACTGTACATTAACCTATGACACATAATGCAGAATGTATGAAAGTGCCCTTGATGTCTAAGAGGCCGGTGTAGCATCTTTCCCATGCATTGATTTTCTCTCTGCTGTGTTAAGTGTAGTGGTAGACTAAACTAGGTGCTATTGATTTCTTAGACACATTAAAGGGCAGAAGAGCAGAACATCTCGAGAATGAACAATTTCTTACTTTTTCCTTCATCCATACATTAGGTGTTATCTACTGGAAGTGATCCACTGTGTTCATATGTATAATGCAGTAAGGATGTCACAGCCTCTTGGCTTGGAAATTTACTGTAGTCTCAGCCAAGTTTTAGATACTAACTCTGGTATAATGGATCATATTATGCAGTTTTTAAGCCATGAGGATTGTGGCTGACTTCAGGAAATTGAGGAAAGTGACTTAAAGGCAAAATATATAAAAAATATAAAAAAAAAAGTCGATTTCAAATTGCAGTTGTGAGGATTCTTACACTTTCCCATACATAATCCTTTGAGCTTGCTGTTTCTCTAGTATCGTACAAAATATCTTGTTTCCTTGGTAGCGTGGCCTCCAAGGGGAAGGAAAAAGACCAAAATAACATGTTTTTCCAGGAAAAAAAATGGCAAAATTGTACAGGCAGGAAATGGCAAAATTTGCATCTTGACAGCATAAGTGACCAATTTTATTTTTCTGTCCCTAAATATATTATATACTGTAGCACAATATTTATCATGTATAGGAAGGTTTTTAATAGAAACTTAGGGCAATGATGGGAAGTTGACCCTGCTCTACATTTGGATTACTTCTTCAACTTACTAAAGTCATTCTAATATGCAAATTGCCTCTTCAGAAAGAAAGAGGACTTTTACTCTACAGCGCCACCTATTGGTAGTAGCGATCCTACAAGTCACAATCAACCCTTTAACGAGTCTTGTAATATGACTTAGGATACAAGCCAAATCAGAATCTCAATTTGCAGACACGGTGTTTCGAGCTGTTGGCTCTCGTCAGTGCAAAGTATGAGATCTGATTTGGCTAGGTGAGAGGCTCTGGACTAGGGTCTAAGAGGTAAGGTTTCTCCTTGCGGAGAGTGACATGCCAGCTGTGGCTTGTCAAGGTAATAAGGAGGCTTATTCGCCGTGCAATGCTCCTCTGGGAAAATAATATGCAAATTGCCTCTTCAGAAAGAAAGAGGACTTTTACTCTACAGCGCCACCTATTGGTAGTAGCGATCATTCTATAATTTGCACTAGTAGCTTTCAGCAATTTTCAAAAATAAACTTTGAAATGCTTTGGAAAGTAGAGAAGCCCCCGGTGTCATCCATTCAACTGAAGGAATATTGTAACTTTCCTATTGGTCTATTACTACAACATAAGTATATCAGACAACACTGCATTTTTTTTCACTAATTTTCCATCCTCACTAATTTTAGTGCAGCAGAACCATGGCTACACTGTAAGGTAATGCTTTTTTGTTAGGTAAGCATTGGAGAATTTCTGCATTTTTTGCTATCATCAAATTGGCTTAACCATCTTAAATGACTGTAGAATTGGTCTTGCTGGAAGAGACATGTAAGGATCCCAGGATGATAGCCATGGGCAAGTTGCTGCTCCATAATGCCCTGGAACATTACAAGAAAATATGTGTTATGCTGGGTACATTGCATGACACTCACTTGGAAGCCTCCGCTGTATCCACGTCCATGGTTCCACGAACAGCCACACACACATCAGGGGGACACATGGCTACTTTTAACAAGTTCAGCTTTACTGGACAGATTAAGTACATCAGTCTTTAATACACAGTATCGGGCACAACACCCTTCGCCACTTGTTCCATGAACACAGCACATCTTCATCATTTTCTTATGTTCAGCTTGGATTATCCCTACTTTAATAGATCCTGTTAGCCCTTGGACTATCCCTTCTTTAATATATCCTGTTAGCCCTAGGGATTTCCCATCCAGAACTGCAGTATTCCAGAGATCTGCGACATTTTCCTCACGCTGTTCCAGGTCCATCTTCCTCTGTATGGAAGGGTTACCTGTGCTCTCCATAGCCCCGGGCTTGAACCTTAGGGCTTGGACATTACACAGAGTTTTTGTACGACCTCATACACCCCCACCGTGCTTCCAGCACCTTGAATTTTACCTTGCCTCCAACGAACACTTTCAATAACTGACAATGACAATCTGCAAGGACTTTGAAGAGTTGGGGAAGAAAGTAAAGGCACTGGATTCACAGGTAGTTTTTTCTTCTATCCTTCCAGTAGACGGGCATGGCACCAGGAGATGGAACAGGATCCTTGATGCAGACAACTGGCTAAGACGATGGTGCAGACAACAAGGATTCGGATTCCTGGACCACAGTGTGAATTACCTGTACGATGGACTCCTCGCCAGAGATGGACTACACCTCAACAAACCTGGGAAACAAACATTCGCCAGAAGAATCGCTACACTCATCAGGAGAGCGTTAAACTAGAAGAAGAGGGGATGGGAAGAAAAACGTTAGACACAAACATGAAGCCAGATTTTATACTGATGAATTATATGAGGTGTGGCAAAGAAGATCCAAGACAACATACTCAGAAGGGAGGTAAGAAAATTTCTAAAACAATCAACAGGGAGGAGATTGGAACAAAGCAAAATTCTCTAAAATGCATGCTCGCAAATGCCAGAAGCCTGACAAACAAGATGGAAGAACTAGAAGCAGAAATATCTACAGGTAACTATGACATAGTGGGAATAACCGAGACTTGGTTAGATGAAAGCAATGACTGGGCAGTTAAGTTACGGGGTTACAGTCTGTTTAGAAAGGATCGTAAAAATCAGAGTGGAGGAGGGGTTTGTCTTTATGTAAAGTCTTGTCTAAAGTCCACTTTAAGGGAAGATATTAGCAAAGGGAATGAGGATGTCGAATCCTTATGGGTCGAAATACATGGAGGGAAAAATAGTAACAAAATTCTCTTTCGGGGTCTGTTACAAACCCCCAAATATAACAGAAATCATGGAAAGTTTACTACTAAGGCAGATAGAATAAGCTGCAACCCATAATGAGGTGCTTGTTATGGGGGACTTTAACTACCCGGATATTAACTGGGAAACAGAGACCTGCGAAACCCATAAAGGCAACAGGTTTCTGCTAATAGCCAAGAATAATTATCTTTCACAATTGGTGCAGAATCCAACCAGAGGAGCAGCACTTTTAGACCTAATACTAGCTAACAGACCTGACAGAATGACAAATCTGCAGGTTGTTGGGCATCGAGAAAATAGCGACCACAATATTGTACAGTTTCACTTGTCTTTCGCTAGGGGGACATGTCAGGGAGTCACAAAAACACTGAACTTTAGGAAGGCAAAGTTTGACCAGCTTAGAGCTGCCCTTAATCTGGTTGACTGAGACAATGTCCTCAGAAATAAGAATACAGAAAATAAATGGGAATTGTTTAAGAACATTCTTAATAGGCACTGTAAGCGGTTTATACCTTGTGGGAATAAAAGGACAAGAAATAGTAAAAACCCAATGTGGCTAAACAAAAAAGTAAGAGGGGCAATTAACAGTAAAAAGAAAGCATTTAAACTACTAAAGCAGGATGGCACCGTTGAAGCTCTAAAAAACTATAAGGAGAAAAATTCTTTATCTAAAAAAATAATTAAAGCTGCCAAAAAGGAAACAGAGAAGCACATTGCTAAGGAGAGTAAAACTAATCCCAATCTGTTCTTCAACTATATCAATAGTAAAAGAATCAAAAGTGAAAGTGTAGGCCCATTAAAAAATTGCGAGGAAAGTATGGTTGTAGATGATGAGGAAAAAGCTAATATATTAAACACCTTCTTCTCCACGGTATTCACCGTGGAAAATGAAATGCTAGGTGAAATGCCGAGAGACAAAGAAAACCCTATATTAAGGGGCACCAATCTAACCCAAGAAGAGGTGCAAAACCGGCTAAATAAGATTAAAATAGATAAATCTCTGGGTCCGGAAGGCATACACCCACGAGTACTAAGAGAACTAAGTAATGTAATAGACAAACCATTATTTCTTATATTTAGAGACTCTATAGCGACTATGTAAAGCAGTCAATACAAGAGAAGATAGTATTCTGCTACAGATGGATCTGGATAAGTTGGGAACTTGGGCTGAAAGGTGGCAGATGCAGTTTAGCAATGATAAATGTAAGGTTATACACATGGGAAGAAGGAATCAATATCACCATTACACACTGAACGGTAAACCACTGGGTAAATCTGACATGGAGAAGGACTTGGGCATCCTAGTTAATGATAAACTTACCGGGAGCAGCCAGTGCCAGGCAGCGGCTGCCAAGGCAAACAGGATCATGGGGTGCATTAAAAGAGGTCTGGATACACATGATGAGAGCATTATACTGCCTCTGTACAAATCTCTGGTTAGACCGCACATGGAGTACTGTGTACAGTTTTGGGCACCGGTGCTCAGGAAGGATATAATGGAACTAGAGCGGGTACAAAGGAGGGAAACAAAATTAATAAAGGGGATTGGGGAACTACAATACCCAGAGAGATTAGCAAAATTAGGATTAGTCTAGAAAAAAGACGACTGAGGGGCGATCTAATAACCTTGTATAAGTATGTAAGGGGACAATACAAATATCTCTAAGAGGATCTGTATATACCAAGGAAGATGACGGTCACAAGGGGGCATTCTCTGCATCTGGAGTAGAAAAGGTTTTTCCACCAACATAGAAGAGGATTTTTTACTGTTAGGGCAGTGAGAATCTGGAATTCCCTGCCTGAGGAGGTGGTGATGGCGAACTCAGTCGAAGGGTTCAAGAGAGGCCTGGATGTCTTCCTGGAGCGTAACAATATTGTATCTTACAGTTATTGTTAGGTTCTTTAGAAGGAAGTAGATCTGGGGATTTATTCTGACAGAATTTTATAGGCTGAACTGGATGGACTATTGTCTTTTTTCAGTCTTACTAACTATGTTACTATGTAACGATCACTAACTCTTTCTAACTGACTAAACCCGGAAGTAGTTCCCTTTACGTCCCACTAGCTACCACCAAATTGTTGACTAGTATCAAGTGTTAACTATTTCCTACCTTATGTACTAACTGATATCATCTACTGGCATTACCTTCACAGTACCCACACAGCAGCATCAGTACCTGTAAGACTATGCATTGTTCACATTACACTCTATACATTTTACATTTCTCATGACACATTTAAACACATGACAGTATTCATACAACACAATTTGTTGTCTTCAGTGTCAGCAACCCGACAGTCTCTGTCACACCCTCACAGACACATAAATAATTACCACCAGCTATGCCAAACTGTCTGACGATCTCTAACAATATGAAAAAGTTCATCATTATATGTGATGATAAGGAAAATTTCCTCAGTTGTAGCCATTTTTCTAATAAGTATCAAAGTTGGCCAAAGACTTGGTTCAAGCTTTTAATTTTGGCCATCTTTGTATCTGAGTTTGATTGCTTTAATCAAAATTGGCCAATATTATTTTTTTACGCCTAAAAGTAAGCTTAGAAGTCAAAATAGGGCATTTAAATTGGATAGAGAGGGCATAAAGGATTTGACACTGGCATGAGTGAAGTCTTAAAATACAGTATATCCTCAACTCTCTATTTGCATTAATTTTGTGCAATTTTTATTTCCCATTTCTCTAGAGCACTATAACCACAATTGTTTAGTGCTTGTTTCCTACAGGAAAAAAAGTATCAAAACTGAATGGAAGCACAGGATGTTTTTGTCTTAGCTTGGAGGTTATGTTTTAATGTCATTAGCACAAATATTAATAGAATCTGACAGAAATTTCAGATCATTGACATTCTGGATACAAATCACTCCTGTCACTTGTATTGTTTAGTTATGATTCCAATTATAACATTTTGGCTTCACTCGTTTTAGGTGTTATACAGTGGGGAAAAAAAGTATTTAGTCAGTCAGCAATAGTGCAAGTTCCACCACTTAAAAAGATGAGAGGCGTCTGTAATTTACATCATAGGTAGACCTCAACTATGGGAGACAAACTGAGAAAAAAAAATCCAGAAAATCACATTGTCTGTTTTTTTTTCATTTTATTTGCATATTATGGTGGAAAATAAGTATTTGGTCAGAAACAAAATTTCATCTCAATACTTTGTGATATATCCTTTGTTGGCAATGACAGAGGTCAAACGTTTTCTGTAAGTCATCACAAGGTTGCCACACACTGTTGTTGGTATGTTGGCCCATTCCTCCATGCAGATCTCCTCTAGAGCAGTGATGTTTTTGGCTTTTTGCTTGGCAACACGGACTTTCAACTCCCTCCAAAGGTTTTCTATAGGGTTGAGATCTGGAGACTGGCTAGGCCACTCCAGGACCTTGAAATGCTTCTTACGAAGCCACTCCTTCGTTGCCCTGGCGGTGTGCTTTGGATCATTGTCATGTTGAAAGACCCAGCCACGTTTCATCTTCAATGCCCTTGCTGATGGAAGGAGGTTTGCACTCAAAATCTCACGATACATGGCCCCATTCATTCTTTCATGTACCCGGATCAGTCGTCCTGGCCCCTTTGCAGAGAAACAGCCCCAAAGCATGATGTTTCCACCACCATGCTTTACAGTAGGTATGGTGTTTGATGGATGCAACTCAGTATTCTTTTTCCTCCAAACACGACAAGTTGTGTTTCTACCAAACAGTTCCAGCGCACTGGGACACGTCTGGCACTGCAGGATCTGAGTCCATGGTGGCGTAGTGTGTTACTTATGGTAAGCCTTGTTACATTGGTCCCAGCTCTCTGCAGTTCATTCACTAGGTCCCCCCGCGTGGTTCTGGGATTTTTGCTCACCGTTCTTGTGATCATTCTGACCCCACGGGGTGGGATTTTGCATGGAGCACCAGATCGAGGGAGATTATCAGTGGTCTTGTATGTCTTCCATTTTCTAATTATTGCTCCCACAGTTGATTTCTTCACTACAAGCTGGTTGGCTATTGCAGATTCAGTCTTCCCAGCCTGGTGCAGGGCTACAATTTTGTTTCTGGTGTCCTTTGACAGCTCTTTGGTCTTCACCATAGTGGAGTTTGGAGTCAGACTGTTTGAGGGTGTGCACAGGTGTCTTTTTATACTGATAACAAGTTTAAACAGGTGCCATTACTACAGGTAATGAGTGGAGGAAAGAGGAGACTCTTAAAGAAGAAGTTACAGGTCTGTGAGAGCCAGAAATCTTGATTGCTTGTTTCTGACCAAATACTTATTTTCCACCATAATATGCAAATAAAATGAAAAAAACCCAGACAATGTGATTTTCTGGATTTTTTTTTCTCAGTTTGTCTCCCATAGTTGAGGTCTACCTATGATGTAAATTACAGACGCCTCTCATCTTTTTAAGTGGTGGAACTTGCACTATTGCTGACTGACTAAATACTTTTTTTCCCCACTGTATAAGATATTTAACAGGCAGAAAATGGCAAAATTTGCATCAAAACAGCATAAACATAAATTAATAAATATGTTTTCAAACAGAAATAGAATTAAAGATAAAATATGAAATAAATAAATCAGGTAGATAATCGCATTAGCAAGCAGATATTCAATAAGAACATGTTGAGCTTTGGTATTTATATAGTACCAACTACATGTTTGGACATAACTGATTAAAATCTGTCCTTCCAGATCCTAAAGGCAATTTAATTATGGGTTTATTCATAAAAAAAGTTAAAAGACATAATGGAAGAAAAAATAATAATCATAAAATATATTTTTCACTCTCACGTCCTCATAGTTTAATTCAGAACATCAACATTTTAAAGATGTACAAATTAAATAGCTGCCTTACACTGAACATGGTGTCTGATCTGTCAGCAGAATGTTATATACAGATTTGTTATATACAGAGTTCATCGGTGATGGTGGCTTGGACGCTTATCAAGCCTCGACCACTCCTTTCTTTTGGTATACAATCTTTGGATGTTAGACATAGGGTGGAGACCTCCATGCATTGTGTGGAGCTTTCGTGTCTTCACATCTGCAACTTCCATCTCTTCTTTTGGCCAGCATACTATACCAGCAGGGTATCTGATAACTGGCAGGGCATATGTATTAATGGCGTGGATTTTATTCTTCACATTGAGCTGGCTCTTCAGGACCTGTCTTACCCTTTGATGGTATTTGGATGTTGCCGCTTTCCTTGCCTCATCATCATGGTTACCGTATCCCTGTGGGAGGCCGAGGTTCTTGTAGCATGTCTGTACATCTGCTATGTGCCCTGCTGGTAATTCCACTCCATCAGTCTTCACTACCATGCCTCTCTTTATTACCAACCGGCCGCACTTCTCTAGTCCGAAGGACATCCAGATGTCCTCGCTGTAGATCCATGTCAGCTGAATCAGTGAATTGATGTTTTATATATATATATATATACAGTCATATGTAAAAGTTTGGGCACCCCTATTAATGTTAACCTTTTTTCTTTATAACAATTTTGGTTTTTGCAACAGCTATTTCAGTTTCATATATCTAATAACTGATGGACTCAGGTATATTTCTGGATTTCTGGATTCTGGATTACTTTGCGCAAGGAGAAGCTGTATGGGAGAGTGATGCGAAAGAAGCCGTTTCTGCAAGCACGCCACAAACAGAGTCGCCTGAGGTATGCAAAAGCACATTTGGACAAGCCAGTTACATTATGGAAGAAGGTCCTGTGGACTGATGAAACAAAGATTGAGTTGTTTGGTCATACAAAAAGGCGTTATGCATGCGCTGTATTGTTGACCGATGCACAGTGACACCATCTGCAGCAAGATGATGCTGCAGGTCTTTGGAGGTGGTCTGTGGATTGTCCTTGACTGTTCTCACCATTCTTCTTCTCTGCCTTTCTGATATTTTTCTTGGCCTGCCACTTCTGGGCTTAACAAGAACTGTACCTGTGTTCTTCCATTTCCTTACTATGTTCCTCACAGTGGAAACTGACAGGTTAAATCTCTGAGACAACTTTTTGTATCCTTCCCCTGAAAAGCTATGTTGAATAATCTTTGTTTTCAGATCATTTGAGAGTTGTTTTGAGGAGCCCATGATGCCACTCTTCATAGGAGAATCAAATAGGAGAACTACTTGCAAGTGGCCACCTTAAATACCTTTTCTCATGATTTGATACACCTGGCTATGAAGTTCAAAGCTCAATGAGGTTACAAAACCAATTTAGTGCTTCAGGAAGTCAGTAAAAAGTAGTTAGGAGTGTTCAAATCAAGAAAATGATAAGGGTGCCCATACTTTTGCACCGGTCAAATTTTGTTTAAATGCAGATTGCACATTTTCTGTTAGTACAATAAACCTCATTTGAATCCAGAAATATAACTGAGTCCATCAGTTATTAGATATATGAAACGGAAATAGCTGTTGCAAAAAACAAAATTGTTCTAAAGAAAAAAGGTTAACATTAATAGGGGTGCCCAAACTTTTACATATGACTGTATATATAAAGCTGAGTGTAGAGCCCAGCCCATTCCGCATAGCCACATTCACTATAATATCCCACATCATCCCGTCATCCAGAGCTACTGGACTACTACCCCTAATATCCCACATCATCCCGTCAGCCAGAGCCGCCAGACTACTACCCCTAATATCCCACATCGTCCCGTCAGCCAGACCCACCGGACTACTAACCCTAATGTACCACATCATCCCGTCAGCCTGGGGTCAGAACCAGAGTGCTGAGTGGAATTGCCATAACTTCCATACCAATGATCCCTTTAATAGAAGCCTGGGGTGAGAATCAGAGCGCTGAGGGATTTACCCTAACTTCCATACCGGAGATCCCTTTAAGAGAGGCCTGGTGTCAGTACCAAAGCGCAGAGTGGATTTGCCCTTACTTCCATACTGGGGATCCCTTTAAGAGAGACCTGGGGTCAGAACCAGAACGCTGAGTGAAATTGCCTTAACTTCCATACAAATGATCCCTTTAATAGAAGCCTGGGGTCAGAATCAGAGCGCTGAGGGATTTGCCCTAACTTCCACACCGTCAAAAATCCTAGTTTGATTTTGGCGCGCACGGCGCACCGTCAAAAGTGCACAGCGCAGGTCAAAGCGCAACTAGCGCACGGCCTGCGCACGATCTGCGCACCCTATGCTAAAGATAGGGTGCGCCGATCGCAGGCGCCGCTGTGCGCTAGGAGGCGGCGCTACAAGCAAGGGGCGGGCACGCCGGGCAGAGAGCGGCTCGGGGGCGGAGCTACCCCCGGCCGTGCGTGCGCTTAAAAAGCGCTAATGTGAAACCACCCTAAGAGAGGCCTGGAGTCAGTACCAAATCCATCAGAATACTGGATGGATTTGCCCTGACTTCCATATCAATGATCCCTTTAAGAGGGAAGATGTGCCTATAGGATGGAGGATGTGTGATGTGTTTATGGGCACGGAAGGGGTGATTCATTTCTGTCATGTGCTCTCTGCTCCTTTTTGGGGGCAGACAATGGCTGGGAGCTTATATTTCCAGGAATGCTATATTTCTCCCACCATGTCAGTGTCTGCTGAGGTGTTTTCTGGAGAGCGAAAACTGTTGCTCATAGCAACCAATCACTGATCAGCTTCTTTTAAACAGCTGATACACACATACATACATACATTCAGTTTTATATATAGAGATTTTTGAGTAAAATGTAAATTGCTCTTTTTTTCTATAAACTACTGACAACATGTCTCCGAATTTCCAAGCACTAAATTTTGTATTTATTTTCATAAAATGAGAAATGGTCAAAAGAACAAAAAATGCAGTGCTTGCAGACCTCAAATAATGCTAAGAAAACAAGTTCATAATCATTTAGAAACAACAATACTAATATTTTAACAAAGGAAGAGTTCAGAAATCAATATTTTGTGGAATAACCATAATTTTTAATCACAGCTTTCATGCGTCTTGGCATGCTTTCCATCAGTCTTTCACACTGCTTTTTGGGTGACCTTATGCCACTCCTGGTAAACAAATTTAAGTAGTTCTTCTTTGTTTCATGGCTTGTGACTATCCATCTTCCTCTTGATTACATTCCAGAGGTTTTCAATGGGGTTCATGTCTGGAGATTGGGCTGTCCATAACAGGGATTTGATGTGGGGGTCCTTCATCCACACATTGATTGACCTAGCTGTGTGGCATGGCACATTGTGCTGCTGGAAAAAAACAGTCCTCAGAGTTGGGGAACATTGCCTGAGCAGAAGGAATCAACTGTTTTTCCAGGATAACCTTGTATGCGGCTTGATTCATATGTCCTTCGCAAAGATTAACCTGCCCAATTGAAGCCTCGCTGAAGCAACCCCAGATCATCACCGATCCTCTATCAAATTTCACAGTGGATGCAAGACGCTGAGGCTTGTACGTCTCTCCAGGTCTTTGTCTAACCATTAGATGACCAGGTGTTGGGCAAAGCTGAAAATTAGACTCATCAGAGAAGATTACCTTACTCCAGTCCTCTATGGTCTAATCTTTATGGTCTTTGCAAGCTTCAGCATGGCTCTCCTTTGCTTCTCGTTGATGAAAGGCTTTTTTCTATCTTTACCTGACTTGAGCCCTGCCTCTAGGAGCCTGTTACGAACTGTTCTAGCCATGCACTTCACTCCAGCTGCCATTTGCCATTCCTTTTGTAGGTCACTAGATGTCATCTCCGGCTGCTGAGTGACATTCGAATAAGATGACGTCATCCCGGTCAGTGGAGAGTCGTTTTCGCCCTCTCTGTAGCTTTGTTGTCCCCAATGTCTGCTGCTTGACCTTGTAATGGACTGCCGTCTTAGAAATTTTAAGGATGGAGGCAACATGACACTCACTGTATCCCTCTGCTAGTAAAGCCAGAACTGAGCCCTTCTTTTCCTCACTCAAGACTTTTCTTTTCAACTCTTTTGGTATGGTTGAAAGTTATTTTTTCATTCCTATTACTGTCATGGTTTGCTGAGTTTGTGGGATTAGGTAGTTCTAGGGTTAATCTGGTATATATGCTCTTTATCCTGGGCCTCATCCTGGTATATATATCCCTTATCCTGCTATATATATCCCTTATCCTGCCTGGGCCCCATCATGGTATATATTTCCTCCATCCTGGTATATATGCTCCTTATCCTGGGCCTCATCCTGGTATATATGTCCCTAATCCTGGGCCCCATCCTGGTATATACAGTCATGGCCAAAAGTGTTGGTACCCTTGAAATTGTTCCAGAAAATTAAGAATTTCTCCTAGAAAATTATTGCAGTTACACATGTTTTGTTATATTCATTAAGTCCTTTGTGTGTATTAAAATAAAAAAAGGACAAAAAAGGCAAATTGGACATAATTTCACACAAAATCTCCAAAATGGGATGGACAAAATTGTTGCCACCTTTCCAAAAATGTAGGTAAACACTTTGTTTCAAGCATGTGATTCTCGTTCAAACTCACCTGCAGCAAGTAACAGGTGTGCGCAATCTGAAAATCACACCTGAAACCAGATAAAAAGGGGAGAAGTAGACTCAATATTTGCATTATTTGTCTGTATGTGCCACACTAAGCATTTAGAACAGAAAGAGGAAAAGAGAACTGTGTCAGAACTTGAACAATATTAACAATCTCAAGGTTACAAGTCCATCTCCAGAGATCTTGATGTTCCTTTTTCCACAGTGTGCAACATAATCAAGAAGTTTACAACCAATGGCACTGTACCTAATATAGCAAAACATGTGCAATTGCAATAATTTTTTGGTAGAAATACTTCATTTTCTGGAACAATTTCAAGGGTTCCAACACTTTTGGGCATTACTGTATATCTCACATCCTGCTATATATATTCCACATACTCGTATATATATCCACCATTCTGGTATATCTTGTGCCCAATTCTGCTAATATGTTCCTTATCCTGGGTTCTGTCCTGGTAAATGTCCCTTATCCTATGCCCCTTCCTGGTAATATGTCCATTATCCTGATATTGGTCCCTTATCCTGGGCCCCATACTGGTAAATATATAATCAATCATGGTATATGTCCCCTGTTCTGCTGCTGTTCTTTAATACATAGAAAAAAAACAAACAATTATACTCACCTTCCATCTGCTTCCCCTCTGTGCGGCGTCCTCTTCTGAAGCCGGCAGCTGATTTCAGAGTGTAAGCTGCCATGCGCCCCAAGTCATGTGCACACTGACATCAGCTACCGGCCTCTGGCCCGATGGGTCTCTTTGCTGCAAAACACTTTACACTTCAACTGGATGTGTCCAAGAATGCACATCCAGTTGAAGTCTCTGCTGGTGTCGGTGTACTGCTCATCTGCATGGGCTTGGTCGCTGTAGATCATTACACCTCTGTTGCTATCCCAACCTTATGGGGACTTTACTACAGGAAAGGGCCAAGACAGTATTACTGAAATAAACCCAGGATGGGGGTCATTATTATAGAATGGGCCCTGGATGGGGGGTATTATTAAAGAAAGGGGCCAGGACATAGGAAATTTTCACAAGGAGGAGACCAGGTCATGCGATATAATTACAGAATGACGGTCTAGGACAGGGGACAATATTACAGGAAGGGACCCAGTATGAGGGGACATAACTATAGGATAGTGCCAGGATGAGGGATATTATTAAATGATAGGGGTCAGGGCATGGGACATTATTACAGGATGTGGTCCAAGACAAGGTCCAGGACGGAGGCCATTATTAAATGACGAGGGACAGGTCAAGAGACATTATTACAGGGTGATTGCAAGGATGGAGGACATTATTACAGGGGTCCATACAGCTGAGCAACACGTTGGTGGGGGCCCAGGTCTAAATTTTGTCTGACGACAATAAGACTAGTTACACCACTGGACATGGGGGGGCTAACATTTTAATTTTTTGTCTAGAGCAGCAGAGAAGAAAAATTTGTCCTGTCTGGTACGTAATAAAATACTGGGAAATAATGGGAAAAAGGTAATATGAGGGCAACTAATCAGATGCAAGCTTTAGCTTATGTTGTTTGACCTTCACATTCAAAATAGATATGGCCCAGACACTGAATGTTGCTTGGCAAATACACTGCTCTATCTGTTGCAATATGCTTATAGAGGTCTATTATATTGAAAAACTGGAGTCTGAACTGAGAAAGTAAGTTAATGTGTATGCACAATGTAAGTGCATATTAACACATGACCATTACACAGAGAAAACAAGAACAAAACACAAATATCCTAAAATAAAAAATAAACTGCAAATAATGCATAAAGTTAATAATAATAATAATAATAATAATAATAATAATAAGGGTATTTAATAAGCATAATTTTGATCAGGTTTATTATATTGCCTGAAAAAATAGCAGTGAACAAGTTTGCAGTGAAAAACTTTGTAATCATGTGCATCATTTGCATCTGGGTCTTAAAGTCCACCCTCTCAACATCTTAGGGCTAATTTCATAGTAAGCCAATTATTTAAAAATGTAAATTCTACAATAGAATATAATAATAATTATTTATTTTTTATAGCACCATTGATTCCATGGTTCTGCACATGAGAAGGGGTTACATACAAATTACGGATATCACGTACAGTAAACTAACAATCACAGACTGATACAGAGGGGAGAGGACCCTGCCCTTGCAGGCTTACAATCTACAGGATGGAGGGGAAGGAGACAGTAGGTTGGAGGATTGCATCAGTTCCGGTGTTGGTGAGGTGGTAGCTCTGGTAGTGGTGAGGAGGCAGCGGGGTCATTGCAGGCTGTAGGCTTTCCTGAAGAGATGGGTTTTCAGGTTCTGTCTGAAGGATCCGAATGTGGTTGAAAGTTGAATGTGTTGGGGCAAAGAATTCCAGAAGATGGGGATATTTGGGAGAAGTCTTGGAGGCGATTAGGTGAGGAGTGAATAAATGTGGAGGAGAGAAGGAGGTCTTGGGAGGACCGGAGATTACGTGATGGAAGATATCAGGAGATTAGTTCAGAGATATATGAGGAGACAGGTTACTGATGGCTTTACAGGTCAGTAATTTGAACTGGATATGGTGAGGGAATGGGAGCCAGTGAAGACATTTGCAGAGGGGAGAAGCGGAAGAGTAGCGAGGCAAGAGATGAATTAGTCGGGCAGCAGAATTAAGGATGGACTGGAGAGGTGCGAGAGTGTTAGCAGAGGCCACAGAAAAGGATGTTGCAGTAGTCGAGGCGGGAGACGATGAGGGCATGCTCAAGCATTTTAGTAGATTGAGAGCTCAGGAAATGATGGATTCTGGAGAAATTTTTGAGCTGGAAGCGACAGGAGGTGATAATCTTTCTTTACTCCTTGTGAGTTAGAATAATTATTTATTTATTTTTATTTTGTAGGAAGACAGATATTCAGCTCCACTAAATGATTAGGTAACTTCATTGGTGTTGGTAAAATAAGGATATTTAGGTTCTACTCTCTCCCTTCTGCAAATACCTCAGCAAATTTGGTAGAAGGTTTGTCAGGGAAGAAAATACATATTATAAATTACAGCTGGGATATCTGGTAGAACAACATGAGATACTGTATAAATGTGAATGAAGAAACTAGATTCTTGAAGCCTGAACCACAGGCGGCAATATGATTCAAACACATTAAAGGCAACGTTTATTACAACAAAGCTATGGATTTGCTCCCCTCTATGGCTATGTGCTTAGTATAAATAGTGATTTTGGGGTCACTTACTCCATTTAACATCAAAACCACAAGTCAAGGTTAGCATTAGCAAGGGAGATACATTGAATTGTATCATGGGGATAGGCAATAACATGAGGACTTGTGGGAGGTCTGACTGCTGAGATCCACACTGTTCCCATGAACCGGACTCTGACTTGAATGGTGGTGTTATAACTCCATAGCTCCATTGTTTCTTTATAAGGCTAAGTGCACACGTAGCAGAAAATTTCTGCTCAAAAACCTGACTCCCTTCCCAGAAACCACGCCTGTTTTGTCTTTGCGTTTTCGTCGCGGTTTTTGCGCGGTTTTGATACGTTTTTTCCGGCGCGTTTTCAAAATGCATTGAACTAGCTAGAAACGCGGAAAAATCCGCAAAATTAATGAGCATGCTACGTTTTTACCGCAATGCGTAAAAATGCATCAATGTGCACAAAAAGTGCTAAATGCATAGAAATTAATGGGAAGCTTCTTTTTCGCGTTTTTCCCGTGGATTTTTTGGCAAATCTGCTGGAAAAACCGTGAAAAAACCGCTGTGTGTGAACACAGCCTAAGACTTCCACAGAGGTCCAGCTAGACGTACACCCACCAATCCCAGCATTATTACTCGGATAGGTTATTATAACTTTTCATGTTAGGAATAAGCCTTTAAATAATTTTATAAAGTGAGCCTAAATTTAAAAAATAAACATAGCAGCACAATATTACTGTGTTCATAAATAAATAACCTAAATAAAAAGTTTAATAACTTGAAGTGGTCTATGGTTAAGTGATTTTCACAATTCTGTCGGTTGCTACTAGAAGTGGTCATCAAGCTTGGCGGCATCTCTAGTAGCTTAGTACAGCTCCTGTAATAGGATGGGAGAGTTAGTTGTTCCTACATTAGATTACTGAATTACACATTTCACTGTAGAAATTCTTGGATATTTTCACTTTGAAGCATGCAGAATTAAATGTCTCTACCCATGAGTGAATGTAGCGGGTTTTCTCCTTACAATGTGCACTGACAGTGCACTCTCTTGCTGACTCTTCACTTCTTATCAGAGCTGGTGATGGAGCGCACTGTCACGGTGCATTAAAAAGAATATTGTACAGTGACAAGATCCTATTGAGCATATATTGGAATTGACAACTGACGCATTCTAAGTAGAGCAGGGTCTAGCCCAACACCTGAAAATGATGTCACTGATGACATCTTATTTAAATATCCCAGCATGCACTGGGGGTTCTCTAATGAAGCATCATCAAGCAGGAAGTAGGTAAAAATTAAAATAAAATAAAGTAGTTAGAGTAGCGAGGGAACAATAGTGAATTTTTAATTAAAGTATATTAGAAAAGAGATTAGATTATTACATTAAATAGATAGGCATTTAGGATTTAAATAAATGCCAGTTTGGTATCGCCTCTTTAATGCCCCATAGACATTAACCCCTTACCTACAATTGACGTAATATTCCATCCATGTGACCCTGGACCTAATTACCATGGACGGAATATTACGTCACTGCGATCAGCGGCGCCCACGTGGTGAGCGCCGCTGATCGCGGTCGAGTGTCAGCTAATTATCATAGCTGACACCCGGCACAATGTGTCAGGGGCGGTCACGGACCGCCCCCGACACATTAACCCCTTGCACACCGCGATCAAACACGATCGCGGTGTACCGGGGGTTAAAGGGAAGCATCGGCAGGGAGGGGGCTCCCTCCGTGCTTCCCTGAGCCCCCCACGGCAGCGCAATGTGCAGCGCTGCTGTGGGGGGCTCCTTTCCTGCAGGTCCCCGGATCCAATATGGTGACGGGGACCTCCGGGGGCCTGCAGGAAGCTGGCTTCCTCAGTGCCTGCAAAGCGCAGGCATGAGGAAGCCTGTGCAGTGCCTGTGATAGATCGCTGATCTGTCACAGTGATCTGTGATGTGACAGATCAGCGATCTGTCACAGGACAGTTATGTCCCCCCTGGGACATTGTAATAAAGTAAAAAAAAAAAAAAAAAAGTGTAAAAATAATTTTAAAAAAATCGCTAAATAAATAAAAAAAAAAATAAAAAATATTCCCCAATAAATTCATTTTTTGGAAATAAAAAAAACAAAAACAATAAGAGTACACATATTTGGTATCACCGCGTCCGTAATGACCCGCCCTATAAAACTGTCCCAATAGTTAACCCCTTAAAAAATAAAAATAAAAAACGAAGCAAAAAATAATTATTTATTATCATACTGCCGAACAAAAAGTGCAATAACGCGTGATCAAAAAGACGCATATAAATATCCATGGTACCGCTGAAAACGTCATCTTGTCCCGCAAAAAACGAGTGGCCATACAGCATCATCAGCGAAAAAATAAAAAAGTTATAGCTCGCAGAATAAAGTGATGCAAAAATAATTATTTTTTATATAAAATTGTTTTCATTGCATAAAAGCGCCAAAACATAAAAAAAGACCTAAATGAGGTATCGCTGTAACCATACTGACCCGAAGAATAAAACCGCCTTATAAATTTTACCGCACCCGGAACAGCGTAAACGCACCACCCAAAAGAAATTCATGAAACGCTGGTTTTTGTAAATTCTGCGCCCCAAAAAACGAAATAAAAAGCGATCAAAAAATGTCACATGCCCGAAAATGGTACCAATAAAAGCGTCAACTCGTCCCGCAAAAAATAAGACCTCACATGACTCGGTGGGTCAAAATATGGAAAAATTATAGCTCTCAATATGTGGTGATGCAAAAACTATTTTTACAATAAAAAGCGTCTTTTAGCGTGCGACAGCCGCCAAACATAAAACCGCCATAAATAGTAAATCAAACCCCCCGTTATCACCCCCTTAGATAGGGAAAAATAATAAAATTAAAAAAATGTATTTATTTCCATTTTCCCATTAGGGTTAGGGCTAGGGTTAGGGCTAGGGTTAGGGCTGAGATTAGGGTTAGGGGTGTGTTGGGGTTCGGGTTGGAGTTAGAAATGGAGGTTTCCACTATTTGCGCACATCAGGTGCTCTCCAAACGCAACATGGCGTCTGATCTCAATTCCAGCCAATTCTGCGTTGAAAAAGTCAAATGGTGCTCCTTCCCTTCCAAGCTCTGCCATGCACCCAAACAGTGTTTTACCCCCTCATATGGGGTATCAGCCTACTCAGGACAATTGGCAAAACAACTTTTGGGGTCCTATTTCTCCTGTTGCCCTTAGGAAAATAAAAATTTGGGGGCAAAAATATCATTTTTGTGGAAAAAAAATATTTTTTTATTTTCACGCCTGGGCGTTATAAACTTCTGTGAAGCACTTGGGGGTTCAAAGGTCTCACCACACATCTAGATAAGTCCCTTGGGGGGGTCTAGTTTCCAAAATTGTGTCATTTGTGGGGAGTTTCCACTGTTTTGGTACATCAGGGGCTTTCCAAACGCGACATGGTGTCCGATCTCAATTCCAGCCAAAAAAGTCAAATGGCGCTGCTTCCCTTCCGAGCTCTGCCATGTGCCCAAATAATCATTTACACCCACATAAGGGGTATCAGCGTACTCAGGACAAATTGCACAATAACTTTTAGGGTCCTGTTACCCTTGGGAAAATAAAAATTGGGGGTGAAAAGATCATTTTGTGGAAAAAATATGATTTTTTAATTGTACCGCTGTACATTATAAACTTCTGTGAAGCCCTTGTGGGTTCAAAGTTCTCACCACATATCTAGATAAGTTCCCTAGGGGGTCTAGTTTCAAAAATGGGGTCACTTGTGGGGGGTTTCCACTGTTTAGGTGCATCAGGGGCTCTCCAAACGTGACATGGTGTCCGATCAGAATTCCAGCCAATTTTGCATTGTAAAAGTCAAACTGCGCTCCTTCTCTGCTGAGGTCTGCCATGCGCCGAAACAGTGGTTCCCCCCCACATATCAGGTATCAGCGTGCTCAGGACAAATTGCACAATAATTTTTGCAGTCCAATTTCTCCTGTTACACTTGGTAAAATAAAAAAAATTGAACCTGAAGTAATTTTTTTTGTGAAAAAAAGTTAAATGTTAATTTTTTTTAAATATTCAAAAAATTCCTGTGAAGCACCTGAAGGGTTAATAAACTCCTTGAATGTGGTTGTGAGCACCTTAAGGGGTGCAGTTTTTAGAATGGTGTCACTTTTGGGTATTTTCTATCATATAGACCCCTCAAAGTGGCTTCAAATCTGATGTGGTCCGTAAAAATAAAATGGTGTTGCAAAAATGAGAGATCGCTGGTCAACTTTTAACCCTTATATCTTACTAACAAATAAAAATTTTGGTTCCAAAATTGTGCTGATGTAAAGTAAAATATGTGGCAAATGTTACTTATTAACTTTTTTGTGTGCCATATCTCTGTGATTTAAGGGCATAAAAATTCAAAGTTGGAAAATTGCTGAATTTTCAAAATTTTCGCCAAATTTCCGTTTTTTTCACAAATAAACGCAAGTTATATGAATGAAATTTTACCACTAACATGAAGTACAATATGTTACGAGAAAACAATGTCAGAATCACCGGGATCCATGGAAGTGTTTCAGAGTTATTACCTCATAAAGGGACAGTGGTCAGAATTGCAAAAATTGGCCCGGGAGTTAACGTGCAAACCACCCTTGGTAGTGAAGGGGTTAAATAAATGTCAGCCAAAATCTCCAATATCGATGTTAGGCTGACATTGTAATGTGTATAGCCGACTGATGGTCGGGGAAGATGTCGATTATGCATGTGCTGTTTCAGGCTGCTGATTGCATAGTTCTCCCGAAGATAAGCTGCTGAGCTTCTGTGTATAGTCAGATGAATTGTTGGCCAAATGACCGGATGAAGCATCGTTCAGCCTACAGCTATCTCATCTATGGCCGACAGTACAATGTGATACTGAGTGTAACTAAGGATTGGCACATGATCTGTAATATAATTTACAAGAAACTTTTCCTGTAGATTGACTCTGTATCTAATCTCTAAAATGATGTTGAAACAAGGGTGTAACGATTGCAGTCTCATAGAGCGCGACCAGGCCCATGCAGGAGGGGGCGTACCGCTGCAAGCACCTTCTTCAGCTGGATAGTCATAGGAGGCCGGCAGCTGACGTCGGTGTGCCAGACATTGGGGTCGCATGCTAGTGACATCATGCGTCGCTATAGTAGGCATGCCGATGTCTGCAGTCGGCCTCTACTCTGGCTACAGAAGAGGATATGGCACGTCGTGGGATTGGAAAACAATGTGTTTTTTTTCTTTTTTATGCACATGCAGAATGGGGACATATATATCAGAAAAGGCCTCAGGATAGGGGACATATATACCAGAAAGGGGCCTAGGAGGGGGAACATATATTCCAGGAAGGGGGTACATGTTTATCAAGAGGGGGGAAATATATACCAGAATGGGGGATATATATACCAGGAAAGGGCCCAGGATGGGAAGACATATACACTTGGAAGTGGCCCAGGATGGAACGACATATATACCTTGCAGGGGTTCAGGATGGGGAGACATATATACCAGGAAGATGCCCAGGATGGGGGGGACATATACATGTGGAAGGGGCCCAGGATGGACTGACATTTATACCTTTAAAGGGCCCAGGATGGGGAGGGGGAATATATACCAGGAATGGGCCCAGGATGGGGGGACATATATTCCAGGAAGGGGCTCAGGATGGGGGACATATATAACTTGAAGGGGCAAAGATAGGGGGACATATATACCAGGAAGGGGCCCAGGATGGGGTGGACATATACATCTGGAAGGGGTCCAGGATGGACTGACATATATATACACACTGAAGAGGACCAGAATGAGGGACATTGCTACATAATGAAGGGTGGATCACATATGTCTTTTTAGGATTTAGGGACTCATACATGTGACCAACATGTAGAGGGGGCAGGTCCAAATTTTGCACCAGAGCCCATCGGATTCTTGTTACGCCACTGTATTGAAAGGTGATCAAAATTCCTCAGTCTCTTTGGTACATGAAACACCATTGTACGATCATTTCTACAGAGGAGACACATGAACTGTAAATGGCTATATGGTTTCCAGTTAATGATGGTATTGACCATTTTGCTATCAGCATCTATGAGGAATGTCCCTTATCTTCTGAGACAGACAAGAAACATACTCTACCCATCACAAGCAACAAAGGCCGGTTCCACAGATTGATTTTACCAGTGTTTTTTTTAACAACAGCAGCATCTGCCGGCCGTAAGGGAGACTCAGCATTTAAACAGACAAACAGATGTAAAAGTGACATCTGCTTGTGACAAAGGATAGGAAGAAGTAAATTGAATTATAGCCGTCTCTCTGTCCGCATGTACTACAGCAGGATGAAATGAGCCTGTATAAACAGGCTTCAGTGTGACTCACTGAATTACAGCCCACATTACATAAAGCTTTGTCTTGGGCTAAGTCACACACAGGCTAAAAAATAAATCTCAGAGAAGGTAGAGAAGTGGAAACTATATAATGTACTATAATTAGCATATTCTCATATTGTGAAGAGAAATTCTCTTCTTTTAGAAGATGCCCTGCTAAAGAGGAGCCACCATGGCCACCTGCTCACGATAAGGGGCTTGAAATATACCCAACGCTACGTATCTGTGAGGGTACATTGGGGTTCCTAAAGTTGTTTAGTCACAAGTATGTGCAACAAAGCTGGCAAGACACTTTAGATGGCTGCTGAGCATTTGTTCACCAAGAATCTATCTTTCCCGTCTCACCCATACACATAAGTGTCCACGTGTTTTTGATGGGAAGAGAAGAAAAATCCTCTGCCAAGCACATCTGGCAGTGGTTCATCTTGAAATTAAAAGATCTGTTGTTGTTGAAATTCCAACTTCTCAATACTTAGCTCTCCCGACATCATCTGTAGAGATGGAGAAAATTAGAAGACCCCCCATAAAGAACAGATAGTCAGCCAGTCCTGACAAAATCAGTGGGTTCAGACTTTCACCTAATGTGTATTGGAGCCTTTAGAAAGTGATATATATATATATATATATATATATATATATATATATATATATATATATATATACCCAGGGGGTGTGTTTAACCCTCCTTCAGGAACAATATTCGCACTAACTTGTAATGGAACAATGTGCCTGTCAAGCGCAGGCGAGAAAAATGCCTAGAATATCTAATTTTCTCAATTTCAGTGATCTAAAAGTGATCAGAGACCTTCATAGGGATATAATAAAAGAGACTACACATTATCAGGTGCAAAACAAACCCATTTACTCAACATAAAAGTAATAACTTTGATATACACAAATTTCAAAACTCCTGAGAAGTACACTTTCATTTGTAAGAAAATCTGCCTTATTTATATGAAATATCCACAAACCTTTCTCTATCCATTCATAAAACAAGCTAAATAAACAATGGGAATGACTAAAAACATTACATACCAACCTTATAAAGTGTGATGCGTTCGGGACCAATGAGCCTGAGAAGCCAGCACAGCTATATCTTCCTTCCTGAAGCTCTGCAGACAAACTGTGGTATCAGGTTTCACACAGCAGCTTGAGCCAGGAGACTATCTAGAGGGAGGGGGTTTCCTGAAAATCTGGTGAGAAGGGAGAAATGAAAGCAGAAGAGCTGCGCCTGTCAGATCCATTGTTCCTGACGGAGGGTTAAAGAACACTGCTGAAAAGAGTGTAAGTGGTTGAAGGACCTGTGATGAGGTCATAGTCATGTGACCCGGTGGGCGTGGCTATGGACCCTATAATGTGGCCAGAGTAGGTCACATGGGGTGAATGCTGGGACCTGGTTGGTCCAGTGTAGAAGGTCCCGTCTGAGTGAGATGGGGCTGCCTTCTGGCAGCAAGTGAACGCTGTGTTAATGGCTGCACGAGCCTGGTAATTCCCTGGAGAGAATGGACATCTGCCGCATGATGGTGAAGGAACCATGAGTGACCCTGACGTGGGTGAGATAACACTGAGGCTGAAGAGCCTGCATATTGGACATTGCTAATAGTGTGAAGCTATAATGGACGCTATGCTGTATATGAAGTTTATATTGCTTATGTGGGTTTATGCTGCTAAATAAACCGCATGGACTGTTATTAGTTTATGGAAAATCTGTGCCGGATCTGATTTTGTGGCTGCTGAGCGAGTATCCCGTACCCAAATGACAGCGCTACCTCACTATATATATATATATATATATATATGTATATGTAAACCACCAAAAGAGCTTGCATGCCTTACTTTACATATGCTGCACTTTGTCAGAGTGCCATTTTCTACTATAGAGCTCTAAAACAGGGTGGATTAATGACTACAGCAGCCAAAGTAGAAGGGCAAACTTGTATAGCGCTCACTACAGAGGCCGGGGAACACTTTCGAATTTATTTAAAGAGTCAAGTTGCAATTGACAAGATGCACACAGGTATGTTTAGGCAGGTCCTCACTTCTATTATCTATCCTTGTCAGCTGTTTCACAGTTAAAAATCGCTGATGGGTTTCCTGTAACTTTAAGTCTGTGCAGAGAAATTGGAGCTCTGTATCAGAAAGTGAATTTCTGACTCCTGTAAAGAAATCTCTTACCGGATTTCACATTACAATCTGTATACATCATTACATAATGTAGATCTCTTATCTGGTGAGGCTAATATGAGCTTTAAACAGCAGCAGGGAGGAGGTGCATTGAGGAGCTGTCAATCAGTAGAGGTGAGCTGCCATTCAGCAGCAGGGAGGAGGTACACTGAGGAGCTGTCAATCAGTAAAGGTGACCCGACATTCAGCAGCAGGGAGGAGGGACACTGAGGAGCTGTCAATCAGTGAAGGTGAGCTGACATTCAGCAGCAGGGAGGAGGGACACTGAGGAGCTGTCAATCAGTAGAGGTGAGCCACCATTCAACAGCGGCAGGGAGGAGGTACACAGAGGAGCTGTCAATCAGTAGAGCTGAGCCTCCATTCAGCAGCCGCAGGGAGGAGGGATACTGAGGAGCTGTCAATCAATATAGGTAAGCTGCCATTCAGCAGCAGGGTGGAGGGGTACTGGGGATCTGTCAATCAGTATAGGTGATCCACCATTCAGCAGCAGGGTGGAGGGACACTGAAGAACTGTCAATCAGTATACTGTAAGTGAGCTGCTGCCATTTCAGCAGCAGGGAGGAGGGATACTGAGGTGCTGTCAATCAGTATCGATAAGCCGCCATTCAGCAGCAGCAGGGAGGAGGGGCACTGAAGAGTTGTTAATGAGGATATGTGGATGGGGATTGAGAGTAAACTTTCAAAAATAATTGTACAGTCATATTCTAAAATGAATTATCAAGAAAGCACACCAGCCTCATCAGGTCTAAGAGTTCTGTTTCATAATCTATGCAGTTTATATTGTGACATCAGGTGATAAATCCACTTTAATGTGGACATTCACTTTAAATTAGCCAATCCCCACACTAGTAACAGTACATGTACTGTATGTACCCATTAGTTTAGTTCCTCTTGATGCACATTTGAACAAAAATGTTTAACAATGAGCAGACTGAGGCTGGTTTCACATTTGCGTTTTTTAGCGCTGGAAAAAAACGCATATGTGTGCATGCGTTTTTTCCCCTATATTTAACATGGGTGCGCATACCTGCGCGCTTGTAAGCGCATGTATGCGATTTTCATGCGCTGCTTTTTTTGGGGTGTGCGTTTGTATTTTCCAGACGCAGCATGTTGCATTTTTTGGCCCTGCAAAAAAGCGCATGCGCACATATGCGCACGTTTTGCGCTACAAATGGCCATTATAGCCTATGGATGCGCATATGTGCGCACTGGCATGCTCATGTATGCGTTTTTTTGCATATGCGTTTTTTTTTTTAACCATGGAATTTAGGGGTTTGGGTTAGAGTTAGGGTTAGTTAAGGGGGTTTAGGGTTAGGGTTAGGGTCAGGGTCAGGGTTAGGGTTGGGGTTTGGGTCAGGGTTAGGGTTAAGTATGGTTTGGTTAAGGGTTAGGGTCAGGGTTAGGGTCAGGATTAGGGTTAAGTATGGTTTGGTTAAGGGTTAGGGTCAGGGTTAGGGTTAGGGTTAGGGTTAGGGTCAGGGTTAGGGTTAGGGTCAGGGTTAGGGTTAGGGTCAGGGTTAGGGTTAAGTATGGTTTTGTTAAGGGTTAGGGTCAGGGTTAGGGTCAGGATTAGGGTTAAGTATGGTTTGGTTAAGGGTTAGGGTCAGGGTTAGGGTTAGGGTTAGGGTTAGGGTCAGGGTTAGGGTTAGGGTCAGGGTTAGGGTTAGGGTCAGGGTTAGGGTTAAGTATGGTTTTGTTAAGGGTTAGGGTCAGGGTTAGGGTCAGGATTAGGGTTAAGTATGGTTTGGTTAAGGGTTAGGGTCAGGGTTAGGGTTAGGGTTAGGGTTAGGGTCAGGGTTAGGGTTATGGTCAGGGTTAGGGTTAGGGTCAGGGTTAGGGTTAAGTATGGTTTTGTTAAGGGTTAGGGTCAGGGTTAGGGTTAGGGTTAGGGTCAGGGTTAGGGTTAGGGTTAGGGTTAGGGTTAGGGTCAGGGTTAGGGTTAGGGTTAGGGTCAGGGTTAGGGTTAGGGTTAGGGTTAGGGTCAGGGTTAGGGTTAGGGTTAGGGTTAGTTAGGGTTTAGGGTTTGGGTTAGGGTTAAGTATGATTTGGTTAAGGGATAGGGTCAGGGTTAGGGTTAGGGTTAGGGTCAGGGTTAGGGTTAGTAAAGTCATGGTTTGGGTTAGTGTGAGGGGCCACCTAATGTTGGAAAAAAACGCAAACGCGGTAAAAACGCACTAAAAACGCATACAAACGCATAAAAACGCTGTGTTTTTTTCATGCATGCTCATAAAAATGCTTGAAAAAAACGCAGCAGTTGTATGCTTTTGTATGCGTTTTTTCAATGCGTTTTTTTGCGGGAAAAACGCGCTGCAAAAAAAAGCAAGTGTGAAACTAGCCTGAGTCAGTAAATAAGTCAATATTAGATTGATATCTTGTATTATATAGAACAAATCAGCAATCCGATGGTATTAAAAGTATTCTAAACTTTCACATCAATTTTAAGCTACAAAATGTGAATATTTTCTAATAGAGGCCAAGGTACATTTGTTTCTCTGCTCTGGAATATTCATTCATCTTTTTTAGGTAAGGGTATAATTTGTCTTCCACATTTAGTGCCTGGTCAGGGAACACTCAGAATCACAGAAATCTATTATTTGCCCCAAGATCTTCTGTAGCCGCCATGTCGAAAAATGATAAAGCATAGCAAATCGGATAATAAATTGTAGTCAAAATTTTGTTTACCTTCATCTTTACCGCCACATAAGTAAACAGTAAAATATGTGGGTCAGGCTCAAAATGGATTACAATGGATTTTGATTCAGGTTTTCAAGAAGAATTAAACATTGGCAACATAGCATTTCAGTCAATACAATTCTTTTCAGAGTAATCGTTCTAGCTGCCCTACATTCCTTCATTTTTCATCCACTGGCCAAAGGGATTGTGTTTAATAATATAATTTACATCAGTATGTCCCAAATGGCCGAAACACTGAAGCAGGAATAGATTAGCATGGTAATCTCATTCTGATGGATAAAATTAGCAAAGATATTACTCTCAACGTAGAGCGGGCATTGGCGAGCTGCCGTGCTTAGAATCAATTACTAAATTACTTTTAGCTCTAAGTCGACATTAACAGAAAAAATTGCCATCGACCGAAACAAAATAAGATAAAAATATGCGATCATTAAATCTCTCGCTACTATTCGCGAATGTGACTTGCAAGAATTGTACAAATAAGATAGAATTTAATTTTTAACGTTAGCCCCTGTCATCATTTCATCTAAAGCCTCGAAATGAATTTAAGGGTAGTGCAGACTTTGTGGCATGTCATTAAAGCCCTACGCCAGAAAGGAAATTCTCTATTCTGTCAGCTCTGGCATAACATGTCTACACAACCCAGACACGTAACCTTGCAATACCCGAGACTGGAAGGCTTAGTTTTATGCTATATCTTTAATGAATTTAATATTAATGTTTAACATTATCTATCTATTATCTATCTCATATCTATCTATCTATCTATCTATCTATCCCATATTTATCTATTATCTATCTATTTATCTATCTCATATATATCTATCTATTATCTATCTATCATCTACAGTTGTGGCCAAAGTATTGACACCCCTGCAATTCTGTCAGATAATACTCAGTTTCTTCCTGAAAATGATTGCAAACACAAATTCTTTGGTATTATTATCTTCATTTAATTTGTCTTAAATGAAAAAACACAACAGAGAATGAAGCAAAAAAGCAAAACATTTATCATTTCACACAAAACTCCAAAAATGGGCCAGACAAAAGTATTGGCACCCTCAGCCTAATACTTGGTTGCACAACCTTTAGCCAAAATAACTGAGACCAACCGCTTCCGGTAACCATCAATGAGTTTCTTACAATGCTCTGCTGGAATTTTAGACCATTCTTCTTTGGTAAACTGCTCCAGGTCCCTGATATTTGAAGGGTGCCTTCTCCAAACTGCCATTTTTAGATCTCTCCACAGGTGTTCTATGGGATTCAGGTCTGGACTCATTGCTGGCCACCTTAGAAGTCTCCAGTGCTTTCTCTCAAACCATTTTTCTAGTGCTTTTTGAAGTGTGTTTTGGGTCATTGTCCTGCTGGAAGACCCATGACCTCTGAGGGAGACCCATCTTTCTCACACTGGGCCCTACATTATGCTGCAAAATTTGTTGGTAGTCTTCAGACTTCATAATGCCATGCACACGGTCAAGCAGTCCAGTGCCAGAGGCAGCAAAGCAACCCCAAAACATCAGGGAACCTCCGCCATGTTTGACTGTAGGGACCGTGTTCTTTTCTTTGAGTGCTTCTTTTTTTCTCCTGTAAACTCTATGTTGATGCCTTTGCCCAAAAAGCTCTACTTTTGTCTCATCTGACCAGAGAACATTCTTCCAAAACGTTTTAGGCTTTTTCAGGTAAGTTTTGGCAAACTCCAGCCTGGCTTTTTTATGTCTCGGGGTAAGAAGTGGGGACTCCTACCATACAGTCCCTTTTCATTCAGATGCCGACGGATAGTACAGGTTGACACTGTTGTACCCTCGGACTGCAGGGCAGCTTGAACTTGTTGGATGTTAGTCGAGGTTCTTTATCCAACATCCGCACAATCTTGCGTTGTAATCTCTTGTCAATTTTTCTTTTCCGTCCACAGTGCCATGGGCTTTAAATTTCTTGATGACACTGCGCACGGTAGACACAGGAACATTCAGGTCTTTGGAGATGGACTTGTAGCCTTGAGATTACTCATGCTTCCTCACAATTTGGTTTCTCAAGTCCTCAGACAGTTCTTTGGTCTTCTTTCTTTTCTCCATGCTCAATGTTGTACACACAAGGACACAGGACAGAGGTTGTCAACTTTAATCCATGTCAACTGGCTGCAAGTGTGATTTAGCTATTGCCAACACCTGTTAGGTGCCACAGGTAAGTTACAGGTGCTGTTAATTACACAAATTGGAGAAGCATCACATGATTTTTCGAACAGTGCCAATACTTTTGTCCACCCTCTTTTTTATGTTTGGTGTGGAATTATATCCAATTTGGCTTTAGGACAATTCTTTTTGTGTTTTTTCATTTAAGACAAATTAAATGAAGATAATAATACCAAAGAATTTGTGTTTGCAATCATTTTCAGGAAGAAACTGAGTATTATCTGACAGAATTGCAGGGGTGTCAATACTTTTGGCCACAACTGTATCTATCTATCAAGACCGTGTTTCGATGTCGAAACGTTGCACCACTTGGCGCTGGATTAAAGTCCACAATTTTTCCTTGAACTGAAATGCTGCCTGATTTTTTTCCATTTATATTTTGCATTGGACAACCACATTACTCAGGAAGTATTGCACCCAAAATCTGCTCAAGTTTGTGCTGCTACCTGTCTTTTCTATCTATCTATCTATCATCTACCTATTTATCTATCTATCTATCTATCTCAAATCTATCTATGTATCTCAAATCTATCTATCTCAAATCTATCTATCCATCCATCCATGAACTGTATCACTATATTATCTAAAAACATCGACAAACACCTTTACACCTACACATAAGTTTTTTTTAGAGATGTTTCAAATATTGCACTATGTAATAAATAAAAGCAAAGATATATCGCAGTATAAAAGAATGCTCCAAACTGTGTATTACCCGCTGTTCTCCGTGATATTTGGTCCAAACTAAAGTCCTGATTCAAGATACTGGCAATTTTCTGTTTCTAGCCCATGCAGAAATTTTATTCCAGTCTCTGATTGAAATAAGATTTCTTTTGTATGAAATGGTATCATATGTTTTTTTTTAACTTTGCACAGTTTTTATTGTGGTCACTTTTATGTTAATATTGTGGCAGTTGAATTGTACGCAATATTTTATTAGTTATATTATCACTCTCATTGCTGTATATATGGATAGGTGCTTTTCAATTTAACTTTCTATTATTATAAATTATCTATATAGCACCATTGATTCCATGGTGCTGTACATGAGAAGGGGTTACATACAAATTACAGATATCACTTACAGTAAGCAAACTAACAATCACAGACTGATACAGAGGGGAGAGGACCCTGCCCTTGCGGGCTTACATGCTACAGGATGGTGGGGAAGGAGACAGTAGGTTGGGGGGGTTGCAGCAACTCTGGTGATGGTGAGGAAGTAGCTCCGGTAGTGGTGAGGAGGTAGCGGGGTCATTGCAGGCTGTAGGCTTTCCTGAAGAGGTGGGTTTTCAGGTTCCATCTAAATCAGGGGTGGGGAATCTTTTTTCTGCCAAGGGCCATTTGGATATTTATACCATCCTTCGGGGGCCGTACAAACTCCGCCACAAAGTACATCTTGACTCTGGCACTAGTGTCAGGATGTAATCTTTCATTGCATGCCCTTCAGTGTTCAGTAGTGAACACTGCATGTGTGTGCTCACTGAGGAAGAAGAAATTAATGAGCTGGTGGCAATCAAAATATAACTCCCTGACAAGGTACTGTGGTCCCTGAGAATCTGCCCGGGGGCCGGATTAAAGGTCATCGAGGCCTGGGGCCTGAGGTTCCCCATCCCTGATCTAAAGGATCTGAATGTGGTTGAGAGTCGGACGTGTTGGGGCAAGGAATTCCAGAGGATTAGGGCTATTCGGGAGAAGTCTTGGAGGCGATTAGGTGAAGAGCAAATAAGTGCAGAAGAGAGAAGGTCTTGGGAGGATCAGAGATTACATGAGGGAAGATATCAGGAGATTAGTTCAGATACATATGGAGGAGACAGGTTATTGAAGGCCTTGTAGATCAGTATTAGTAACTTGAATTGGATACATTGAGGGAATGGGAGCCAGTGAAGAGATTTGTAGAGGGGAGAAGCGGAGGTGTAGCGAGGAGAGAGATGAATTAGTCAGGCAGCAGAGTTAAGGATGGACTGGAGAGGTGCGAGAGTGTTAGCAGGGAGGCCACAGAAAAGGATGTTGCAGTAGTTGAGGCGGGAGATGCTGAGAGCATGCACAAGAATTTTAGTAGATTGAGGGTTGAAGAAAGGACAGATTCTGGAGATATTTTTGAGCTAGAGGTGACAGGAAGTGGAAAGAGCTTGGATGTGCAGTATGAAGGACAGGGCAGTGTCAAGGGTTACTCCGAGGCAGTGTACTTCCAGTATGGGGGAAAGCGTGATGTCATTAATTGTGATAGATCGATCAGTTAAGGAAGATCTGTGAGATGGAGGAAAGATAATAAGTTCAGATTTGTCAACATTGAGTTTGAGGAAGCGAAAGAAGGAGGATATGGCTGATAGACACTCTGGGATTCTGTACAGGAGAGAGGTGACGTCTGGGCCAGAGAGGTAGATCTGAGTGTCATCAGCATAAAGGTGGTACTGGAATCCATGGGACTTTATGAGCTGTCTCAGGCCAAGTGTATAGATTGAGAAGAGTAGGGGTCCTAAAACAGAGCCTTGGGGGACTCCAACAGAAAGGGGGTGAGATAAAGAGGTAGTGTGGGAGTGGGAGACACTGAATGTGCGGTTGGAAAGGTATGAGTAGATCCAGGATAGGGCGAAGTCTTTGATGCCAAAGAAGGAGAGGATCTGTAGTAGGAGTCAGTGGTCAACTGTGTTGAAAGCAGAGGACAGGTCTAGAAGGAGGAGTATAGAGTATTGTCCCTTAGCTTTGGCTGTAAGTAGGTCGTTAGTAATTTTGGTCAGGGCAGTCTCAGTGGAATGATGAGGACGGAAATCAGATTTCTATGGTTTCTTGTTGTGCCGAGCTTTAGGCCTGTGAGATTTATGCAAATACGCAAGTAAAATATCGTAACTGTGGCAGAGTGACAATAGTATACAACTGTGGACATTTGGTAACTCCTTCTTGCACAGAAATATCAATGATTTGCTGGTGTCAGTGCATTTACGTTACTTGTATCCATGTACATTTTCATAACTATCATTACATTTTATGCAAGATGCTTATATTTTTAAATAATAATAATATAAAAAATTGACATTGATGTCTTAAAACATGAATAAAATACAACTTTGATATTCCGCCACTTAGGCATTAATAAATGAATACTCCAGAACTGATATTTACATACTGTACATTACATACAGTTGTGCTCAAAAGATCACATACCCCGGCAGAATTTTTGCTTTCTTGACCTTTTTTCGGAGAATATGAATGATAACACCAAAACTTTTTCTCCACTCATGGTTAGTGGTTGGGTGAAGCCATTTATTATCAAACTACTGTGTTTTCTCTTTTTAAATCATAATGATTAAAAACATCCAAATGACCCTGATCAAAAGCTCACATACCCCATTTCTTAATACCGTCTATTGCCCCCTCTAACAACAATGACAGCTTGAAGTCTTTTGTGGCCAAAATTCTGCTGGAGCATGTAAACATTTGAGCACAACTGTATATCCAAATCTGTTATCATATTCTTTAGTTATGCAAAGTTATATTCATATTATTCACATAAATCATTCCATTTAAAATAAATTAATTTTTGAAAAAATGCATGATATAAAAAAGTATCTATCTACATTATTGTGAAAAAGTTTTAGGCAGGTGTGGAAAGAATGTTGCAAAGTAAAAATTCTTTCCAACATACAAGTGTTAATTGTTTATTTTTTATAAAGTAACAAAATGCAAACTGAGTGAACAAAAAAGAAATGTAAATTAAATCAGTACTTGGTGTGTCCAGCCTTGGCTTCAAAACAGCTTCAATTCTTATACGAACACATGTACGCAGTTTATGAAGGACATCTGCAGGGAGTTTGTTCCAAACATCTTGGAAAACTAACATATCAGGGAGAACACTTAGAATCATAGAATCATAGAATCGTAGAGTTGGAAGGGACCTCCTGGGCCATCTGGTCCAACCCCCTGCTCAAAGCAGGATTCGCTAAATCATCCCAGTCAGATGTCTGTCCAGCCTCTGTTTGAAGACTTCCATTGAAGGAGAACTCACCACTTCTCGTGGCAGCCTGTTCCACTCATTGATCACTCTAACTGTCAAAAAGTTTTTTCTAATATCTAATCTGTGTCTCCTCCCATTCAGCTTCATCCCATTGCTTCTAGTCTTTCCTTGTGCAAATGAGAATAAAGTTGATCCTTCTACAATGTGACAGCCCTTTAGATATTTGTAGACAGCTATTAAGTCTCCTCTCAGTCTTCTCTTTTGCAAACTAAACATTCCCAAATTCTGCAACCTTTCCTCATAAGGCAGGGTTTGCAGACCGATCACCATTCTGGTCGCTCTTTTCTGAACTTGCTCCAGTTTGTTGATGTCTTTTTTAAAATGTGGTGCCCAAAACTGGATACAATATTCCAGATGAGGTCTGACCAAAGAGGAGTAGAGGGAAATAATGACTTCACGTGATCTAGACTGTATGCTTCTGTTAATACATCCTAGAATTGCATTTGCCTTTTTTGCTGCTGCATCACACTGTTGACTCATATTCAGTCTGTGATCTATTAGTATACCCAAGTCTTTTTCACATGTGCTGTCACTTAGCCCTATTCCTCCCATTCTATATATGCTTTTTTCATTTTTATTGCCCAGATGTAGTACTTTGCATTTCTCCCTGTTAAAAACCATTCTGTTAGTTGCTGCCCACTTCTCCAGTTTATTTAAATCTTTTTGAATCCTCTCTCTCTCTTCTCTAGTATTAGCTATCCCTCCTAGCTTTGTGTCATCAGCAAATTTAATCAGTTTACCCTCAATTCCTTCATCTAAATCGTTGATAAAGATGTTGAACAATACAGGGCCCAGGACAGAGCCCTGTGGTACCCCACTTGAGACATTCTTCCAACTGGATGTGCACTTGAGAGACCATGCAGAGCCCACCGCTGCCACCAATTTGCCAGGGATAACAGCAGAGAAAATCACACAGATCCTACCGCTGCCACCAGTTTGTCAGGGATAACAGCAGGGAAAATCACACAGATCCCACCGCTGCCACCAGTTTGTCAGGGATAACAGCAAACTGAAATCACACAGATCCCACCACTGCCACCAGTTTGTCAGGGATAAGAGCAGGGGAAATCACACAGATCCCACCACTGCCACCAGTTTGTCAGGGATAACAGCAGGGGAAAATCATACAGATCCCATTGCTGCCCCCAGTTTGTCAGGGATAACAGCAAGGGAAATCACACAGATCCCACCGCTGCCATCTATCTGTCAGGGATGAAACCGAACACTGGAGAGATCACGCAGATCCCACTGCTGCCACTAGTTTGTCAGGGGATGCAACACCGGAATTGACTGATGGGTGATGGACAAGTCTGCGGCTGTTTTCACTATCAGGCCAGTAACTGGGGAACTCACAGTGAATGTATGCTATATACACCCCCAATTCCAATGCTTGGAATCTATTCATATAATTGCCTTGTAATGTTTTCATTTCCTGTTCTGTCCAGATGTCACCGTATCCCAGAATTCCAAAAGGAGGAAGTTCACCGACCACCATATTGCGACACCAAAGTGATGGGTGTCTCAGTATGGAAACTGCTGCTGGTACCCACCTATTGCGCGATACCACACACTCACAATCACAGTCAGACACAGCCACACTCACACACACTAACACACTCACTCACACAGTCAGAAACAGTCACACTCACACACTCCCTCACACTCACATACTCTGACTCACAAAATCACAGTCACAGTCACACTCAGTCACACTCTCACACTCACTCACACTCATACTTATACACTTGAACTCATACACTTACACTCACACACTTACCCAAACTCACACTTACAGTCAGTCACACTCACACACTCACATTCACACTCACACACTCACAGTCACTCTCACACTGACACTTACACTCATACACTCACACTCACTTGCACTCATACACTCACACTGTATCAGTATGGAAACTGCTGCTGGTACCAGCCTATTGCGCGGTACCACCAGCGGAACACACACACACCCTATACGCCGTATGCACCACACACATACTCACACACTGTCCGAGACAGTCACACTCACAGTCAAACACAGTCACACTCTCACACACTCACAGTCAGTCACACTCACACACTCACAGTCACAATCAGTCACACTCACACTCTCACACACAGACTCTCAAACTCACACTCACAGTCAGTCACACTCATTCACACAATCACAGTCAGTCACACTCACACTCAAACACTCACACTCACATACACAGACTCACAGTCACACTCACTCGCACTTATACACTCGCACTCATACACTCACACACCCACACAAACTCACACACACTCACAGTCAGTCAGTCACACTCACACTCACATTCACACTCACATGCACTCATACACTCACACTCTTCACACTCTCACACTCACAGTCACACTCACACTGACACACACTGACACTTACACTCAATATCACACACTCACACACACTCTCTCAGTCACACAAACACTGACACTCACACACTCATATTCACACTCACATTCATACTGACACTCACACACTCACATACGCTGACTCACATTCAAACACACACTCACACACTCACACTCACACACTCACAGTCACTCACACTCATATTCACTCTCTCACAGTCACACTGACATTGACACTCACTCACTCGCACTCATACACACACTCACACACTCACAGTCACACTCACACTGACACACTCACACACTTACACAGCCTCTTGCGTGGTACCATCAGCGGAATACCATCGCACTTCACTTGCACAGGCGCAGTGAATCATTCGGCTGATCCTGGCAGCAGATGTGCGACATGTCTACAGGCAGAGGAAGCCGGTCACATTAAAGGGGTTTTCCCATGAACGAAAGTTCAGTTTAAAAAATTGTCTGTGTCTGACCGGGTACAGAGCATACCACATCTCCTGGGCAGGGGAGGAAGCAAAAGACAATACTGACATTACAGCAGGGAATCACATAGGATTTATTTTGTGAGGTAAGATATGTCACTGACTGTTTTTAAACAATATTTTACCTCACAAAATGTATCCTCTGTGATCTCCTGCTGTAATGTCAGAATTGTCTTTTACTTCCTCCCCTGACCAGGCGCTGTGGTATGTTCTGTACATGGTCAGACACAGGCGTGAGAGAGAGCACAGGGGGGAGACAGCTCAAACGGGACAGCACATGAGGGGAGAACAGCACAGGAAAGAGAGAGACAGCAGACAAGGGGATAGAATATGGGGTAGACAAGTGAAAGAAGAGAGCACAGATGGCAGAAGTCCGCACATACGGAAAGAGAGAGTGGATAGGTGGGTGAGCACATGGGGGGAGAGATTCTCAACCCTGCAAAGCCTTTCCCCATCGTGACACTACCGCCCTCCCGATGCAATAGCATCGGGCCTCCATCTAGTATATACATAAGCTCCAATGCGATCATTGCCAACTGCAAAATTACAAAAGGAACTACTACCTGCCAACACCAAACGTTTATTCAGGCCAATTGAACGGATACACGTTACAGGTAGCGTATGGCTTCAGAGGAGCGGTTTATAGAGCAAGAGGAATGGAGCTATTAAATTTTATATATTTAATCCGAAAAGGTAGGTAGTGTTTATAAAAAAATATACAAGTTACAAAATGGGAGCTAAACAATACGGTATATACAATAACATAGCATAAAAGGGATAACAAAAGGAAAAACTACTTCTTTTAGAAAACGGATAGAACAGAAAAAATTATGTTTAAAAATAATGCTAATTTAACATAGTTAAATTTTGTGCTTTAAGTGCATAAAAATTAAAAGTTTAAGGATTGTGACATTTTCCAAATTTTTGCCAAATTTCCGATAGTTTCGCAAATAAATATCAGCCTAAGTGTACCACTACCATAAAGTACAATGTGTGTTGAAAAAAACAACCTCAGAATCACTGGGATACGTTGAAGTGGCCCAGAGTTATTGCCACACATAAAGTGATATTGGCCAAAATTGGAAAATTTGGCTTGGTCAGGAACTTCAAACCAGGCTTTGGGGTGAAGGGTTTAAATTAAGCAAGTTGTCCACAAAACACCGGATTGATTGAAAACACCAGATTCTAGGTTCACATACTTTTGTCACTCATAAATTTGTGCTATTGAATCAATTCCTTAATTTAAAAAAATGATAAAGTCTAATATTTTTTACTTATTTGTTTTATTCAGTATCTACTTTTCAGAAATGTGTGAAAATCTGAAGTAAGTAAAATTTATGCCGGAATATGGAAAATTCAGAAAAGTTCACAAACTTTCAAGCTCCATTGTATATAAAGTCCACACGGTGTGTTTACACACTTTCTTAATATAGAAATTATAACCCTAAGCAGAAAAGGTCACGAAATTATGAAAATCACAGGATCTCCTATGAAGCACATCTTTGACATCATTAGTTGGCAATTTCAAAGGGAGCTGCCAGCAGCGGATCTTGATGATTTGCGTTCTCAAGTGCATGCAGAACGGCAGAACATTCCTCAGACAACCAATAATAACCTCATTGGCAGACAAAGCGTGTGGAAACTTCTGCATATGGCCCTCATGCTCGATACCGAAAAAATGAAGATGTTTTGAAAATTCTGTTTCCATTTTTGCATTATTGTCTCAAACCTGTGATTTCCATAATGTCATGACTTTTCCTCCTTAGTGTTGTAATGTCAGTGTTGAATATATGTACAGTATATGATTTTTAAATGGCAGTAATTTTCTTACAAGTACTTGATAGCTGCTCAAGAATAATATTTCCTTTCGATGTTGTATTAGAAATATTTAAAAAAATATGTACAGTATAAAACCGCTTGGTTAGCTGGATAATTATTTGCTTCACAATTTTATTTTATATTGGATTATTCCTATAGAGAAATGTGAGACCTATTAGTTTTTCCCCATAATTAATTTTAGATTATTCTTATAGAGAAATACAAAACCCTTTAATTTAGCCGCTTATATCAATAAATTATTAGGCAGGTAATATTAATCTGGGGCATAAACACTAAATAGATCATTTAATTGGTAAACTGGGGTTTGGGGAAGCGCAGTCACTCATTGATAACATTATTAACGGAGTATACATATCAGCTGTCTAGATATTATGAAGACTGAATTAATCTCCTGCTGGGAGAGTCAGGGTCAACGTCATTAACTATAGATCCTGCCTTGGTTTACATATAGATGCCTTAAGCTAAGTGTCTGCCAGATACATCTCTAGATCTGTACATATCTATAGGACGTGCGGGAGGCTAATCACACATCACAAGGAGACGTTCAGCTTTTGTTGATGTGGAGGTTTACTGGAATTAACCGATTAGTGTCAACTTGACACAATAACTTTTGTGTATAATGCAGGACATCATGTTGATGGCTTTATTGATGGGTGCGACCTAATGGAGAAGTTTGGGACTGGGAATATATTTCAATTGACATCTATTGCTTAAAAAGTCCCAGACAGTATTTGGTTCTGTAATGCCTTTAAGTATAGATCAGATATACAACTACTGTACGCAGGCTCGGACTGGCCCATAGGGTAACAGGGGAATCCCCCGGAGGGCCCCTGTGCAGATCTTGACCCCTAACCCCACTGTAAGGATAGTACTTGGCATAGTTTACTTGATTCACTCTTTACAGAAAAAAAGCAGCATCTCATCATTCATTAACCAAACTACCCAGTTTATTATTATGTAGAGATATAGGTAAATTTGTGAACCAGGGTCATGTAATATTTGTAGGCAGGTGAAAAGTGGGCGCCCAAAGTCAATGTTACTGGTGGGCCCTTGGCAGCCCAGTCCGACACTGACTGTACGCCAGGATTTAATTATATTCACAAGTTTCTATTCATTGAACTGGGACCATTCAGAATATAATTTCCTTTGGACGCCATGTACGGAACAAGTTCACAATAAGAATGTTACTCATCAATGTTCAATAATAGTCCAATACAGAAAAATGTCATTAGAATCCTTTTGAATTCATAGGTCACACTCCGTACTGGAAAATGAATTGTTCCAAAGACAAATGGATTGAGTCCAGTTTACAATGTGATATCGGGATTATGGATATTTATATAATAGGGATAAAATGTAGCCAATTGTTGTTTGAAAGGTTCTGATTTACGCTCTGATCCTAGCTCTGCGGTTACCCAAAGTTATTGTCACTCTTAGCTCCTGGATCCGGGAACGAGCAGTGTTCTCCATGACTTACCGATTCTTCCAAAGGGCTTCTTTACCTTTTTGGGCCATTTGTCATGTACAGGGAATTCTATTTTTTCTTACCGTGATTTAAGCTCATTTTAGATAATTCCACCCAACGAACTAACATTTTGCTGATGCATCAGGTGATTGGTCGCCTGTATAGATTGACCATTGTTAATGCAACTTAAAGAGTAAGTAAACTTTTGGGAGGTTTTCTTTTAATATACAGCGGGGAAAATAAGTATTAGATACACGACGTTTTTGCAAGTTTTCCCACCTACAAAGAATGGAGAGATGTGTAATTTTTATCGTAGGTACACTTCACCTGTGAGAGACAGAATCTAAAAATAAAAAACAGAAAATCATTGTATCATTTTTACATAATTAATTTGCATTTTATTTCATGAAATAAGTATTTGATCACCTACCAACCAGCAAGAATTCAGCTCTACAAATCTGTTTGTGTTTTTTAACCCCTTCCTGACATTGGACGTACTATTCCGTCCCCTGAACTTAATGCCCATGGACGGAATAGTACGTCATAAGTGATCAGCCGCGCTCACCGGTGGAGCGTGGCTGATCGCGGACGGGTGTCAGCTGATTCTCACAGCTGACACCCGGCACTTTAATACCCGGAACACTGTGATCAAACATGATTGCAGCGTTCCGGGAGCAGGCAGATGTGGCAGCCCCTCTGCCTTTGGATTGGAGACCCCACGGCATGACATGGGGTCCCGATCGCTCCCATGGTAACCCGATGTTATCATGACAACATCCGGGTTACCAGAGCTCAGAGACTTCCTATCATGCACACTGCATGTCAGGAAGACTCTGATGTCAGTGTGCACAGACTGCAGCGCTGACAGCTTCTACAGTATAGCATGCAGATCTGCATGCCATATAAGCGATCAGCCTGCACAAAATGAGTGCCCGATAGTGGGACACAGCGTAAAAGATAGAATTACATTTAAAAAAAAATAATTTTAAAAATATTAAAAAAATAATAATAAAAAAAAATCAATATTTATTCTAACATTAAATCAATCTAATATATAAAGCTCAATGTGTGTGTGTATGTATGTGTGTGTATGTCCGGGATTGGCATCTGCACCGTGGTAGCTACAGCCACAAAATTTTGCACAGTCACACGTCTGGACCTCGAGAGCGTCATAGGCTATGATGTGAGGTGAAATTTTAACCCCGCGCGTTCCATTTCACCAAACAATTTTGCCCCTATCTACATAATGGGGAAAAAGTGAAAGGAAAAGTGTTGGAGGTAAATTGACAGCTGCCAGATGTGAACAAGGGGGACTGAAAGAATGAGAGCGATGGCGCCAAAGAGTATATACCGTACAGTTGCTAAGGTGGGGCCCTGACATGGGATACTCACCACACACGGGGATATGAACACACACACAAAATGCGCCACACACTACCATGTGCTTCAACACATATACCACCCTCAGCACACATTTCACCACACATACACCAACCTCGTCACATAAAAGTCGAAACACAAAAGTCGCCACTCAAAACTTGCCATGCTGTCCCAGAGCTGTTTAAAAGATGAAAAATGAGCTGTGATTGGTTGCTATCAGCAACAGTTTTCTTTGTAGACAGGTGTGGTAACTGAGGCCTATTATTCTTATCATTTCTATGGTGTTATCGTCCTTCTGTAAAGCTGGAAATAACACAATTTATTACCGTGCCAACACAGACCACCCTCTGACACAGACTGCAGGGGGAGCCCAGTATCACACAGGATAGGATTAGATACACGGCTCAGCAGTCAATATCACACAGGATAGGATTAGATACACAGCTCAGCAGTCAGTATCACACAGGATAGGATTAGATACATGGCTCAGCAGACAGTATCACACAGGAGAGGATTAGACACATGGCTCAGCAGGCAGTATCACACAGGATAGGATTAGATACACAGCTCAGCAGTCAGTATCACACAGGATAGGATTAGATACGCAGCTCAGCAGTCAGTATCACACAGGAAAGGATTAGATACACGGCTCAGCAGACAGTATCACACAGGAGAGGATTAGACACATGGCTCAGCAGGCAGTATCACACAGGATAGGATTAGAAACACAGCTCAGCAGTCAGTATCACACAGGATGGGATTCGATACTCAGCTCAGCAGTCAGTATCACACAGGATAGGATTAGATACATGGCTCAGCAGTCAGTATCATACAGGATAGGATTAGATACACAGCTCAGCAGTCAGTATCACACAGGAGAGGATAAGACATATGGCTCAGCAGGCAGTATCACACAGGATAAGATTAGATACGCAGCTCAGCAGTCAATATCACACAGAATAGGATTAGATGCACGGTTTTTATGTGCAATATAATCATTATAATTTGTTATAACTAACCACAGTTGGTTACTATGCCCAGGCAACGCCGGGCTCTTCAGCTAGTATTTGAATAAAAAAAATCTAAAATATAAAAGTACACATATTTAGTATCGAAACATCCGTAACGATCCAACCTATAAAACTGTCCCACTAGTTAACCCCTGTAGTGAACACTATTAAAAAAAACCCAAGGCAAATAAACAATGCTTTATCATCATACCGCCGTGGAATAACACGTGATCAAATAAACATGGTACTGCTGAAAACGTCATCTTGTTCCGCAAAAAATAAGCCACCATATAGCTCCATCACCAGAAAAATAAAAAAAAGTTATAGTTCTCAGAATAAAGTGATGCAAAAATAATTATTTTTTCTATAAAATAGTTTTTATTGTATAAAAGCGCCAAAACATAAAAAAAAATAAATGAGGTATCGCTGTAATCCTACTGACCCAAAGAATAAAACCGCTTTATCAATTTTACCACACGCGGAACAGTATAAACTCCCCCCTTAAAGAAATTCATGAAATGCTGGTTTTTGGTCATTCTGCCTCCCAAAAATCAGAATAAAAAGCGGTCAAAAAATGTCATGTGCCCGAAAATGGTACCAATAAAAACGTCAACTCGTCCCGCAAAAAACAAGACCTCACATGACTCTGTGGGCCAAAATATGGAAAAATTATAGCTCTCAATTTTTGGTGATGTAGAAACTATTTTTTGCAATAAAAAGCGTCTTTTAGCGTGTGACAGCTGCCAAACATAGAAACCCGCTATAAATAGTAACTCAAACCCCCTTTATCACTCCCTTAGTTAGGGAAAAATAATGAAATGAAAAAAATGTATTTATTTCCATTTTCCATTTATGGTTAGGGTTGTGGCTAAAGATAGGGTTGGGGCTAGGGTTAGGGGTGTGTTGGGGTTAGAATTGGGGGGTTTCCACTGTTTAGGCATGTCTGTGGCTCTCCAAACACGACATGCGTCTGATCTCAATTCCAGCCAATTCTGCGTTGAAAAAGTCAAACGGTGCTCCTTCCTTTCCAAGCTCTGCCATGTGCACAAACAGTGGTTTACCCTGACATATGGGGTATCAGCATACTCAGGACAAGTTGCACAACAACTTTTGTGGTCTAATTTCTCCTGTTACTCATGGAAAAATAAAAAATTGGGGGCGAAAAGATCATTTTTGTGAAAAAAAGATTTTTTATTTTTTTGACTCTACATTATAAACTTCTGTGAAGCATTTGGGGGTTCAAAGTGCTCACCACTAGAGTTGAGCGACTTTGGTCGGATCGGGTTTCGTGAAACCCGAATGAAACAAAATAAGTTTCAGATGAAACTCATCCGACTAGAGCAAAACAAAGTCGGAGTTTCGTCCGACACCCGACCCCAATGCAAGTCAATGGGAAATAAAAGTCGGACGAAACTCCGACTTTTTTTGCTCTAGTTGGACGAGTTTCATCTGAAACTTATTTTGTTTCATTCGGGTTTCACGAAACCCGATCCGACCAAAGTCGCTCAACTCTACTCACCACATATCTAGATAAGTTCCTTAGAGGGTCTACTTTCCAAAATGGTATCATTTGTGGGGGGTTTCCACAGTTTAAGTACATCAGGGGCTCTCCAAACGCGACATGGCATCTGATCTCAATTCCAGCCAATTTTGCATTGAAAGGTCAAACGGCGCTCCTTCTCTTCCGATCTCTGCCATATGCCCAAACTGTGGTTTACCTGCATATACTGTATGGGGTATCAGTGTACTCAGGAAAAATTGCACAACTTTTGAGGTCCAATTTCTCCTGTTACTCTTGGTAAAATAAAGCAAATTCTGAAGTAAATTTTTGGTGGAAAAAAGTTAAATGTTCATTTTTTTAAAACATTCACATGAAGGTTTAATAAACTTCTTGAATGTGGTTTTGAGCACCTTCAGGGTGTGTGTACACGCTGCGGATTCTGCTGCGGATCCACAGCGGTTTTGGCCCTGCGGATCCGCAGCAGTTTCTGCTACAGAGTACTGTACCATAATATCCTATGGGAAATGGAAACCGCAGTGCAGACGGTGCGGATTTTTCCGCGCTGATTTGCTGCGGTTTCTAATCCACAGAAAGAATTGACATGTCAATTCTTTCTGCGGATTCCGCTGCGGTTTACCATCTCCTCCATTGTAGAGGTGATAAACTGCAGGGCAAAACAGCAGGCTAATCCGCAGATAGGATTTTGCAAAATCCGCGCTGATCAATCCGCAGCAGAATCCGCAGCGTGTGCACACACTCTTAGGGGTGCAGTTTTTGGAATGTGTCACTTTTGGGTATTTTCTATTATATAGACCAGTGGTCCCCAACCTTTTTTGCATCAGGGACCGGCTTCAAGCAAGACCATTCTCCCATGGCCCGGCAGGGCGGGGATGGAGGTGTGACAGGGGCGGGGCTTTGGTCATAAGGGGGTGGGGCTATGGACTTGGTTGTAGTTTAGCAGTGCATACTTATCATTTAATTATAACATTTATAATGTGACTCAACTCACCATAGGTTTTGAATGAGTGGGAGTACCTGGCTTGTTTCTGTTTCAGTGGGAGCACTGGGCTACTTCTACTGATGACCGTCACTGCTAATGATGATTGGAACCTATAAGGAAATGGAGCATTGAGCGCTTAAGAAAAATTGTACTGGAGTACTGTACATGCTGATTATTTTCTAATCATCAGAAAATGTATGTGTGGTTCCCCCCATCCTGTCCAGCTCTGTGTGGCTCCCCCTGTTGTATGCATGGCTCCCCTGTCCCATCCTTGTATACATGGCTCTGCTCCCATCCTCCCATCCTGTATACATGTCTCTGCTCCCATCCTCCCATCCTTGTATACATGGCTCGGCTCCCACTCTCCCATCCTGTATACATGGCTTTGCTCCCACTCTCCCATCCTGTATACATGGCTCTGCTCCCACTCTCTTATCCTGTAAACATGGCTCTGTTCCCATCCTCCCATCCTGTATGCATGGCTCTGCTCCCATCCTCCCATCCTGTATACATGGCTCCCCTGTCCCATCCTGTATACATGGCTCCCCTCCCACTCTCCCTCCCTTGTATATATGGCTCTGCTCCCACTCTCCCTCCCCTGTATATATGGCTCCGCTCCCACTCTCCCTCCCTTGTATATATGGCTCTGCTTCCACTCTCCCTGCCTTGTATATATGGCTCTGCTCCCACTCTCCCTCCCTTGTATATGTAGGGAAGGTGACCTGATGGACGGACGGACTAGTCAGAGTGAAGAAAGAAAGGTTTGCACAGTGTAGGTAGGAGACAGTGATTACAGTGGGGAAACAACTAGAAAAGTGTAGTGGACGTGCAGTACCTTGGGATGACCATTAGATGGCAGGGTGGAGTGTGAGCAAAGGACTTTACAGCAGCTTAGGGCTTTAGAAACCGTTGGTCATGGGGGGCGTGGTGACAGTTAGTGACAGTTTCAAGGAACCGGGGAAGTTATAAATACTGAGGGAGGGTTCCAGAAGGTTCCAGTCCCTAGGGGGAGCCCAGGTGACAGGAGGACTTCGCCAGTCTGTGTGTCCTGAGGAGAATCCGACCAAGGGGACTGAGGAGAGGGAAACGTCAGGGGGTGGTCCTGACAGAAAGATACCGCAGAAGGGACGAGGCAGTGAGTGCCATATACCGTATTTGACACGACGACTGACCAGTGAAAGCGCTGTTGGTTATTGGGCCTAGGGCGGCCACAGTGGCGGACCTGGCAGGAGCGTCGAACAAGTGAAGGAGGGACAGTACGCATATGTACGTCCTTATTGTAAAAGTACGGTGTGTAAACGGCTCTGGAAACGGAGGGCCGATAAGTGAAGAAACGTGCGGTGTGCTGCGGAGGCCGTCAGGCGGACGGCAAGTAATGAAATAAACTTGGACCTGTTGCACCCAGAATCTGCCTCATCGTGTCTCTGTCATCATCTCTGCGCGGTACAAAAGTAGGACCACCCCCCCCCAGCTCGGCACCCCACCACCGACACTACATTTGGCGTAGTCGGCAGGACCGCCGCCGCTAATACGCTATCTTCTGCGGCAGGCCTGCAACTGAAGGACTGAGGAAAACTTGGACTGCTCTATTTCGGATTATAAACACCTGTGGACTACCAATTACTGACCTGTGGATTACAAATTGGGACGCTGTGTCGGATCTGTGTTGCTTGCAGAGGATCCAAGGCAGTAGCTGATTCTGCCCAAGATGGCGGTATTACTTCAGCGCAGAGGAGAGGTCCGGGTGTTTGCAGTTGTTCAGAATGGACTGGGACCCCCTCCAACGTACCCCAAAAGGAAGCAATATATGCCCGGAGACCGACGTTTCCATATATTGGACCCTGGCAGATGGATGGAAAGGTCTGCCAACGCCCCACCCAGCAGGAGGAGTGGCACAGAAGAAAAACTTGGCTGCGGCTGTCTGACGCCATTCGAGTGCTGCCCAACGGACGGTATGAGATGCTGCGGGTGTCGGGGCATCGGCCGCCTAGAGTGGCAATGGCGGCGAGAGATGGAGCTGCACCAGAAGTCATCTTCAGATTTACGGGCAGGCAGCGGGATGCTGAGCCGGGGAGCGGAGCCTGAGGGGAGTCAGCGAGAACGGCTGCCACCAATACCAGCAGAGGACTTCTCAGCGGAGCCCCCGAGTCTGGAGGGAAGGCCCGCAGGACAGTGGAGCAAGGAACGGAGGCTGCGGGGGAAACTGCGTGATGATGGAACGGAGGCCGCAGCGCCAGGGAAGGTGAGAGTACCCCCGGCCCTACCAGTGCCTCCGCAAGCGGCCCCCACCATTCTGCTGCAGCACGCGGCCCCCTGCGCACCGGAAGGCCTAGTTACCACGGGCCCCGTGGTGTATGCAGAGCTGAGCGAGGTCCCCGCTCATGTCCCCGAACTACCCCGCCCGGAGTCACCAGTGCAGAGCTCACCCAAAGAAGACGCTGCTGCACTTTCCCTGCTAATAGCAGCTGCATCGTTGAAATCGGCCGTTACTCCAGCTCCGTTGGAAGTAGTGGATGCGGCCTGTCCTGAGGCCGCGGTTATGCCGCTGCTGGAGTCGGCTGCGACCGATTTAGCGGGCCCTGTGATTCCAGCCCCCGAGGACCCGGTTCTCCCCATTTGCCACCTGACCCCAGCGGCTGCTGGGCCGCAGAAATCTTCGGCCGTTTCTGTCTTGCGGTCTTTTTCAGCGGAGTCCCGCCCACCGGACTCCAGGGCCCGTGCTGTTCCCTCCGTGTGGGAAGCGGAGGTGATCAGGAAGAAAAAGGCCCGGGAGCAGGAAGTGTGGAACCTGCTCCACACTCAAGGAGAGGCCGTCATGGAAAAGAAGAGGACTTGAATGGACACCCTCAGTATCCCCGTGGAGCCCTCACCTCTGTCCATTGAGAGTGGTATAGACTGTCAGGAGTTCGATGCACCGTTGTGCAGATTATAAGGACAGTTGCATTTAGAAAAAAGTTTTGTTGTTGTTTAACTGATGCAACTATTTTCTCTCTCTCTCTCTTTCTTTCTTCTTTCTATGTTCTTTATATACGAAAATATGTTTACCTGACAGAACGGGGATATGGAAAGCGGAGGAGTGTCCAGGTCCAAGGAAGGGGGGAGGAGGAAAGAAGACATGCAATGTTATGTTGTTATATGTTGGTTTTAAAATGAGCAAAAGAAAACGAAAAAAAAAAATTATAAAAAAATGGGGTACTTGTGCTATTATAAAGTTGTATGATGTATAATATGCAAAGTAAAATGCAACAGGTCCGGGTTAAGGGAAGGTCTGCGGGACCAAAGGAAAGTGTGAGATCCGGTAGGGATCTAAGAGTTGAGGTCTGGGAGACCGGGACGCCGACCATGACATGTAATTGAAAGAAGGAAAATGAGTGGGAAGACGTGAGAAAGACAGCCGTCCTAGGTCAGGTCCCCAACACCACGGACACCCCTGAAGAAGGAAAGGCGGGCGCCGGCAATGATCTGGTAGGTGAGTGGCCTCGATCATGGCGTACCGGATAGTGAAAGGTAACAGTAGGGGAGAGTAGGGGAAAGATACACGCCGTAGAGAGAATACGGGTGTACCTTGCCCAATTTGAAAGACGTTGTCATGTGGCGTGCGCGCTGGTGAGTAGCAGTAGGCTGCTCAGAGCATAGTGCTCCCAGTATGGTTCGGCCCCCGCAGATAGTGGGTTTGGCTCAACTTCTGGTCCGACAACAGAATGTAGGTGTAGATTCAGAATGACGAAGGCAGGGATGACGATTGTCGAGGACGACAATGGACAAAGGAAGGGAGAGTGTAGGGAAGGTGACCTGATGGACGGACGGACTAGTCAGAGTGAAGAAAGAAAGGTTTGCACAGTGTAGGTAGGAGACAGTGATTACAGTGGGGAAACAACTAGAAAAGTGTAGTGGACGTGCAGTACCTTGGGATGACCATTAGATGGCAGGGTGGAGTGTGAGCAAAGGACTTTACAGCAGCTTAGGGCTTTAGAAACCGTTGGTCATGGGGGGCGTGGTGACAGTTAGTGACAGTTTCAAGGAACCGGGGAAGTTATAAATACTGAGGGAGGGTTCCAGAAGGTTCCAGTCCCCAGGGGGAGCCCAGGTGACAGGAGGACTTCGCCAGTCTGTGTGTCCTGAGGAGAATCCGACCAAGGGGACTGAGGAGAGGGAAACGTCAGGGGGTGGTCCTGACAGAAAGATACCGCAGAAGAGACGAGGCAGTGAGTGCCATATACCGTATTTGACACGACGACTGACCAGTGAAAGCGCTGTTGGTTATTGGGCCTAGGGCGGCCACAGTGGCGGACCTGGCAGGAGCGTCGAACAAGTGAAGGAGGGACAGTACGCATATGTACGTCCTTATTGTAAAAGTACGGTGTGTAAACGGCTCTGGAAACGGAGGGCCGATAAGTGAAGAAACGTGCGGTGTGCTGCGGAGGCCGTCAGGCGGAAGGCAAGTAATGAAATAAACTTGGACCTGTTGCACCCAGAATCTGCCTCATCGTGTCTCTGTCATCATCTCTGCGCGGTACAAAAGTAGGACCACCCCCCCCCAGCTCGGCACCCCACCACCGACACTACATATATATGGCTCCACTCCCACTCTCCCTCCCTTGTATATATGGCTCCGCTCCCACTCTCCCTCCCTTGTATATATGGCTCTGCTTCCACTCTCCCTCCCTTGTATATATGGCTCTGCTCCCACTCTCCCCCCCTTGTATATATGGCTCTGCTTCCACTCTCCCTGCCTTGTATATATGGCTCTGCTCCCACTCTCCCTCCCTTGTATATATGGCTCCACTCCCACTCTCCCTCCCTTGTATATATGGCTCCGCTCCCACTCTCCCTCCCTTGTATATATGGCTCCGCTCAGCTCCCCCATCCTCCCCCATCATACTTACCCTCACATCGCTGACCTTCCTTCCCGTCGCTGAACTACCCTCCCTGCATCTTGGGGTGCTTCAGCTCCTGTGCGGAGCGGTCAAGTGCTACCGCTCATTAAGGTCTATGAATATGGACACCACGCCTATGGGAGATGACTGGCGTCCATATTCAGGACCTTAAATGAGCGGTACACTTGACCGCTCAGCGCTGGATGAAGCCGCCGCGCCGACAGGGACTGCTAGGTGAGCATCAGCTGCTGCACCGCCGCGGACCGGTGGTTGGGGACCCCTGATATAGACCCCTCAAAGTGACTTCAAATGTGTTGTGGTCCCTAAAATAAAAATGGTGTTGTAAAAATGAGAAATCGCTGGTCAATTTTTAACCCTTATAACTTCCTAACAAAAAAAAATGTTGGTTCCAAAATTGTGCTGATATAAAGTAGACATGTGGGAAATGTTATTATTAACTATTTTGTGTGACATATTTCTCTGTTTTAAGGGCATGAAAATTCAAAGTTGGAAAATTGCAACATTTTTGCCAAATTTCCATTTTTTTCACAAATAAACGCAAGTCATATAAAAGAAATCTTACCACTATCATGAAGTACAATATGTCATGGGAAAACAATGTCAGAATCACCGGGATCCATGGAAGCGTGCCAGAGTTATTACCTCATAAAGGGACAGTGGTCAGAATTGTAAAAATTGGCCTGGTCATTAACATGCAAACCACCCTTGGGGTAAAGGGGTTAAGAACCCATCCTACTATGTGCGCATTACCTGTATTAATTGCAACTGTTTGAACTCATTAGGCTAATTTCACATTAGCATTTTTTTGCGCTGCGCATCGTGTGCAATAGAAACGCATGCAAAAAACGCATCATGCGTTTTTGCATGCTTTTGCGTTTTTTATGCGCATTCGTTCTCTAGGGGTTAAAACCAGTGTCTACACATTTTTATGCCACAAACGCATGCGCATGAAAACACAGACGAATGTCCATAGACTGTAATGCATTATTTTGACGCATTCCGTGCGCATGCGTTTCTTTTACGCCTTTCGGAGGACCCAAAAATGCAACAGGTTGCGTCTGGCGCGCCTAGGCGCACACCTTGAAAAAACGCATGCGTACAAAAACGCATACGAACGCGTGCAAACGCAAGACCATGCATACGCCATGTTAAACATAGGTACGCATGCCCATGGACACGCATGATGCGCTGCGCAAAAAAAGCTAATGTGAAACCAGGCTTACCTGTATAAAAAACACCTGTCCACACACAGTCTCAAACATTGCCGTAAGTAACGCACTACGTTGTAACAGATTAAAATCCTGCAGGGCGTGCAAGGTCCCCTGTAAAGATCAGCAAACTTTTTTCGGAAAACGTTCGCCAAACTCAAATTTCGCATGAGCATTGCACATTCCAATTCGTGTTCAGATTCCCTAGATTTTTTCCCCTAAAAATCATCAAATTTGTCCAAAGTTCAGTAAATGACTGAGTTCAGTAACAGCTCTTTCAGACATTGTTTCAGGTAGGAGAACGAGCTGCAAAACGTCCCACAGACGTGCCCACTGATGACACACAGATGACATCCCTGTGTCAACAGTGTGACATGTATTGGTGCCTGGGAATCAGCGGGAGCCCACATCAATTTTTAAAGAAAAAAATTTATTTATAGCAAATTGATGGGTCAATTGATCAAACATTTCCTGGAGTCTGCCAATAATTAGCTGTTTTGGCAGCTTTTTGGCCCACCTAAAGGTGTTGTCTATGCGTATGGTTTTGCCCCTGTTGAAGTTAATGGGGTTTGGGTATGTTCGTTGAACTGTTTGGCGAACATTGGGATGTTTGCTGATCTGAATCGAAACTTGAAAAGTTTACTCATCTCTAGTCCCCTGCTCACGCCAGCACATGTCCAGGCCCAGTGAAGTTTGCCAATGACCATGTGAATGATCCAGAGGAGGCATGGGAGAAGGACATAAGGTCAGATGAGACCAAAATAGATCTTTTTTGGTATCAACTCCACTCGCCTTGTTTGGAAGAAGAAGGATGACCCCAAGAACACCATCCCAACCTTGAAGCTTGGTGATGGAAACAACATAATTTGGGGGTGCATTTCTGCAATGGAGCAGGACAACAGCACTGTATTGAAGGCAGGATGGATGGGTTCATGTATCGAGAAAGTTTGGTCAACAACCTCCTTCCCTCAGTAAGAGCACTGAAGATGGGTCGTGGCTGGGTCTTTCAGCATGACAACTACTCAAAACACACGTCCAGGGCAACTAAGGCGTGGCTACGAAAGAAGCATTTCAAGGTCCTGGAGTGGCCTAGCGAGTCTCCAGACCTGAACGCAATAGAAAATCTTTGGAGGGAACTGAAACTCAATGCTTCCAGCCACAGCCCCCAAACCTGAAAGATCTGGGGATGGTTTTATGGAGTAAATGGGCCAAAATCCTTGGTGCATTGTGTGCAAACTTGGTTAAGAGCTACAGGAAATGCCTGACCTCTGTAATTGACAACAAAGATTTCTCTACCAAATATTAAGTTATGCTTTTTTATTGTGTCAAATACTTATTTCATGCAATAAAATGCAAATTAATTATGTAAAAATCAAGCAATGTGAATTTCTGGATTTTTTTAAGATTCTGTCTCTCACAGCTGAAGTGTGATAAAAATTACAAACCTCTCCATTCTTTGTAGGTGGAAAAATGTGCAAAATCTGCAGTTTACCAAATACTTATTTTCCCCACTGTATTTTAGACCTTTACAATTCTGAGCAGATAGCACAGACCCCCATCAATTGCTTGAGGAGACAGGAATGCATACATACAGTGGAGTATGCAGTAGAAAGTCACGGGTTATTTCTGCACTCCTGTCTCCTGAGCTGCACACTTCTAAGAGGTCTTTTGAATGGTTGGTGGGGGACTCAGGATTCGGATCCTCAACAATCTCCTCATAATTAAAGGCTCAAAACATAAAATGTCTACCAAAATGTAAACTACCCTTTAAATATTTAATAATGCTACTGCTAGTTTGATGATGGCTGGTAACAACAATTCCCATAATCTCCTTTTTGCAGGCTCTTGCGATACAATTGAATAAGCTTGGTGCTGTATTCATGTACTGATGATAGTTCTGGTGATGTGCTCTTGTACTGATGGTTGTTCTGGTGCTGTATTTCTGTACTGTTGCTGGTTCTGGTGCTGTATTAATATATTTGACATACTTGACATATTTTGTCAAGCTTGACAATATATCATTATAGATCAGTGTGCTGTCCTTTGCACACATGGACAATAAAAAGACCGTAAATATATCCATCTGAACAAGGCTATATACAGTATGTCACCTGTGCAAGTGTTTAACTAAAACCATTAGATTGCCTGAACAATGCTATCGTTTGACTGGCAGCTCTCTCACCCAATTCTCCTATACAAAAAAGAGTACTTGCTCTGCCAAGCACTACTGTCGTCATTATCAGAGAGTCACTGTCTTGTGGCTGCTAATCCCTTAAGGGTGCTTCACACTAAGCGAGATCGCTAGCGAGATCGCTGAAGCGTCACCGATTTTGTGACGCAACAGCGACCTCGCCAGCGATCTTGTTACGTGTGACACTTAGCAGTGACCAGGCCCCCGCTGCGATGTCGCTGATCGTGCCCAAATGTCCTGGGCCATTTTTTGATTGCTGGTGTCCTGCTGGCCAGCATGCATCGCTGTGTTTGACACCGATGAGCGACCTTATTAGCGACTCAGAAATCATGGACGCAGGCGGGAGTCGGCAGAATCGCTGCTGTGTGACAAGGTCCCAACGAGCGCCGAGATGGTTTCTGCATCGTTGGGTAAATCTGACTGTTTGACAGCTTACTAGCGATCGTTTAGCGACGCACAAGCAATCCTTACCAGGTTGTATCGTTGTCGGGATCGCTGGTGCGTCGCTTAGTGTAACGGTACCCTTACAAAAGGATCTGCAGTGTGAAATTAGATATGCTGGATTCTTGTCTTTCTCGAAAATCATCTGTCTGAGACCCCCGTACACATTAGGCCGGTTTCACATTTGCGCTTCAGGGCGCAGCGATGACCTGCGCAGGCCGCCGCTAAGCCCCGCCCCTGCCACGCCTCCGCCTGTAGCTCTGCCTCCGGGCGCATGACACTGCATGCGTCCCCTATCTTTATCACTGAAGACGCAGGCCGTGCGCAGTATGCGTTTTTGCTGCGCCTGCGTCCTTTTGACGGTGCGCCGACCAGCGCCAAATGCAACCTGTTGCAATTTGGTTGCACTCGGCGCACCGTCAAAAGGACGCAGGCGCTGCCAAACGCATACTGCACACGGCCTGCGTCCTCAGTGATAAAGATAGCAGCGTCATGCACCCGGAGGCGGAGCTACCGGCGGAGGCGCAGCAGGGGGCGGGGTTTAGCGGCGACTGTGCGCAGGCCGTTGCTGCGCCCTGAAGCGCAAATGTGAAACCGGCCTTAGACTGTCTCATGAGCCCATCAATATCAGCTGACATTGGCGGAATATGTATGGGGCCTTAAATGAAATCTGTCACCAGGTTTTTGCTACCTCACCTGAGAGCAGCAAAATGTGGGAGAAGAGATCCTAATTTCAGTGATGTATCACTTAGGGTGCTTTCACATTGTGTTCGTGGATCCTGTCAGGGCAAATGGGTCGCCCGCCAGGGCCGTGGGGTACTCGGTACCGGGCCGGTATCTCAGAGGGAAGTGTCACAGTAGTGGTGACCCGGTCCGTGGCCCTGGGCGTCCATGTAAAAGGGGGTAGAGAGATGGGGATAAAGTCATTGAGATGATTCGTGACGCCACCTGTGGTTTCTGGTCAGTTTGACCAGCGCTGCAGGGTTGCTTCTCTGGGACAGATGGTGTGGTGCAGCAAGGATGTTGTAGCCCTCCACAGGTAGGGCTGTAGTCCCAGGACAGAGTAGATGAGGTTGAGGTAGATGAGGAGATAGTGAGGAGGAGTAGATGGTGCAGTGTTAGGCACAGAGATGTAGCAGTGCTGAGTGGGTTGGCACAGGAAGAAGGCAATGAGACAGATGAATGCAGTCCCAGTTCTTTTACTCATGTTCTTGGCACAGACAGATGCCCGCTTCAATGCTGCGGTCTCCAGATCAGGGGCTCAGCCAACTCCCAGGCAGATGGAATTAACCTTTCCAGCTCTCCCTTTTGTGTGCCTGTTCTGCATGTCTCCTCACTAGCGCTTATACTGAAGTACCTGTAGTTGTGTGTTAAACCCAAGTTCCTCCTCTCAGATGTTCCTTGGAACTCTACTCGCATGACAAGTGACTGTAGCCTGCTTCGGAGACTCCATCCTTCATGTCCCGGCTCACACATAGGTTGCCACCGTGTCTTCGAGCATTTTGTGGGAATAGAGTGGTCACAGCTCCTATTCCTCCAGTGTCTGCTGCTGGAACATTAGTTTCACAAACAGCCTCGGGGACCGGACCCTGGCCATGCGCTTAGAACTTGAGGAAGGGCTCCACTCCGACCCTAGTCCTCTTCTTCTCCTTGCGTTCTGTACTAAACTATTTTCCTTCTGAAGAATCATGCTTTCTATGGCTCTTTCCTGTGCCAGCAGCTCCAGGTCACAGGAGTCTGCTGCAGCACTTCCTTCTCTCCATCCCTCTCTCAGGAAGCTTCTCTCAGCAACTGACCTTTTTCCTAATATTCTCCCGCTCTCTTGTGCAGTCTAAGCTCCACCCACCTCCCAGCACTCTTCGTGTTCCAAGCAGGGAGCCACCAAAGGTGCTTTGCTACACTGCTGTGTTTGTGTGGGATGCAGGTGTTGGAGGCTGGTCCAGTGTTACCATCTTACCTGGAGAGTGGGATACTACACCTCAGGAGGAGGTGCAGTACCTCTGTGGTGACTGAACCCTCAGGGGCGCCACATACCCAAGACAGGTTTCGGACATATGCACCAATGGGGCCACAGTCTGTAATGGTGACTGCAGAGAGAACGTGAGCTCTGATGTGCACTATTTTCAGAAATGTACACCTACAGGAGCCAGACACCCAGACGCAGTCTACTACGCCTGAGTGTCCGCCTCCAGTAGACATACGCTTCCGAAAATGATGCACGTCAGAGCACACATGCACTCTGCATCATTACAGTTTTTATGGCTTTTTGGGCACACATGTCCAAACCACGTTTTGCGGGGGGGGTTCAGACGTATGCCCCAACGGTACCTAGGAACACAATGTGAAAGCAACCTTAGTTTACTGGATACAGCAGTTCTGACACAGAGGTTTTTTATGTATCATGAAGCAGAGCTCAAAAAGCTAACCCCGGACACACCACAACTTTCTGTGTACACAGTCTATTGACATTGAGCTGCTTATAGGAGGAGGGATCTTGGCCAGAGCAGGGCTTACGTGCACTGTGGTCATAGCAATGATAATCTCCTGGTGATAAAACCTTCGTTGTATGGAGACAAAAGCACATTCTAATAAGTGACACATCACTGAATTCTGCATCCCTGCCACTACATCATGCTATCTTCTGATTAGAGAGCAAACATCTGCTGACAGATTCCCTTAACTACTATCTAAAGGGTAAGGGCACTTTTAGTCTGGTATACTAGTAGGGGTCAAGGACATTTGAAGATCCTAGGCCAGCATGACTGGTCCAATCTTCTTTTCTTTTACCTTCTTCACTCTCTGGGGCCTCTGATTAGGCTCTTTTAATACACCCAGTTTCCTTAGGAGTTTCTTCACTTTCAGATATGTGGTGCATCCCAGGCTGGTGCACATTTTTTCCATGGACCTTGAGAGTGGGCCAGGTTATTTCACATATATTCTTTACTATAATGCATTTGAGACCGAAACTCAGACAGAGCATGCCTGGTTAGTCACCTGGCATGCTGGATATGATTTCAGCTGATGTAAGTCATCAAAACCAGGGGAAGAGTCTTGAGGAGATCATTTGCATATTCCCTGTGCCTTCTGGGATAAGTGAAGAGTCTCCGCGAGCTCAACGATCACTGGGTTTTGGCCGTTGCAGCTAAAAAGAGGCGCGCGAATTTTGGCTCATCTTTCATCGTTTTTAAGAAATCTCAAGATGGAAGAGGCCAGGAGCCATTTGGTGAGCTGCATTTCTTGCTACATGTTCACAGATTTACCAGTGGAAAAGCCAAACTTCACATGCCACAAATGCAAGCTTGTGACCCTGTTGGAGGAAAAGTTAAGATAAACTCAAGGAAAAAGTGCAATATAAAGATGTTATTTAGATAAAAGATTAGCACACATGGAATAATAGAGGACACTCGGTAATTAAGATAAAAACAACGAAAAAACACCAAGAAAAAATGTCCAAATTTAATTTATTACCAATTAACACATATATGAATTAATAAATTGTGTATATAAAAATATATGTATGTATATATGTATAAAATAAAATATATATGGTAAGGGGGTCAATGCCAAAGGGCACAACCGGGGACCAAAATTAGCAGTAATAAAATTACATATAAAGACAAAAAATACATATATAAATAGGTACAATAAGTGAAAAATAAATAATAATATATATATATGAAAAGTGACCGTGCTAAAGTGAGTATGCTGAGCAAATATAAAATGCAAAAAAATATATTTTTTATATATTATTAGTGCAACAGAACAATATATTAGAGTGTTAAAATTAATGTGTGTATATATATGAAAAAATATATATATAAAGATATAAATAGTGACTCAAAAGTATAACAAGCTCTATAATATTATGCTCCCAATTAACAACGTGACACACTAAAATGCCCACAAATAAAGAGTGAAAAAGGACAAATAATAAACGCTATCTGCAGTACCTTTATGCTGCAAGGGTCCCCGGGATGTGCCAGCCCCGACGCGCGTTTCGGCGTACCTTCGTCAGGGGGTGGCAACATCCAGGGTGAAGGAGATTAAAAAGGGCAAATGAGCCAATGAGAGAAGAGTGAGTATGGCGTGACGCGCGCTGACCTCAACTCCTGCCAGGCAACCCCCCGATGCTGGTGCACGTGTAACCCCCCCGCGTCGCAGCATGATGATGCGGCGCAGAGGGACGTAGCCACAGCGGGCGGGATCACCGGGAGAGTGACGACACGGCGCGTGCAACTCAGTCCACTGTCATTGGACACAGGAGTCACATGGTACAAAGGTCCTGTGACTACCGAAAGTAAAACTGAAATGATGCATGATTTGACAGATATCGTCACATGGTACCTAAGGTCCTATGCCATATAAACAATTTACCATGAATGATGAGTGTAAACTAAATAACTATAAATAAATAAAAAAAATGAAAAATAATTACAATAATGGCCGCAATGCATATAGATATATACACATGTACATTCAAATATCCATAAACAATAGCAAATCAATATAACATATAATAATAATATTAATAAGACAATAATACTAATATAATACATCCGGAAATATGATAAGAAATAATATAAATAAACAAAAATATAAAAAATAATAATGAAATAAAGTAAAAAAGGTAATAAATAAATAAAATAAAAATTGAAAAGTGGAAAATAATAAATAAAAATAATAAAGTGGAAATAATAAGGATATATAAATATATAGAAATAAATATAAGGTAAATATAAATAGAAAAAAATAGAAAAAAATAATAAATAATAACCATTAATCATATATACAGTTGATCAAATATTAATAATATATTTTCTTCTTTTCTTTTTTCCCCTCTTTTTCATTTTTCCATTTTCTCCGACAACGGCACAAGATGGATCCATGGTACAGCAAGAAAAACCATCCAGGTAAAGGAGAATAAATTACTATAAATATACATATTAAAAAGGTGTGCATAAACAATAATACTACCTATAATCAAAATGTGCATGTTTGTACATATAAATACGCACACACATACACATAATATATAACAATAACAGAATAGGACCAATATGACATAAAATAATATAGAATATAAAATAAATAGATATAAATTAAAAATATATAATAATAAATGCCCATAATACATATTCAATAACTAATAAAATCTGATATAAAAATATATATAAATATAGATATAAAATACAAAAAATGCTGGATGACGGGGTGGTCAAAGAAAAGGAACATAGCTGATACTCTCATTAAGGCCAAATGGATGTATAGAATTTAGCGTCCATATCCATCTTGTCTCCATCTGTGCTAGTTTCTGACTTATTTTGCCTCCACGTATTGAATATGGAATCATGTCAATGCCTCTAACACGAAATTTACTCGAATCACAGTTGTGAAATTGTTTGAAATGTCTCGGAATGGTTTTTAGGGCAGATAAATCATTTTCAATTTTTGCCGCATTAATGCCAATGACATGTTCTCTCACTCTGACCTTTAACTGTCTTGTAGTTAGGCCAACATAAATTTTTGAACATGGACATGTTGCATAATAAATAACTGCCTTAGTGTCACAACTAATGTGATGCCTGATACAATAACTCTTTGATCCAGAAGAATCAGTAAAGGTATCAATTTTGTCTATATTAGAACAGGCAACACAATGGCCACATTGATAAGAACCATTTTTTTGTTGAATCTGTGACAGGAAAGTAGACCTACATTCATAATGATAATGACTTCTTATTAACATATCACGAAGATTACGAGAAGGGCGGAAAGTTATACTAGGGAATTCTGTAAGGTATTTCGACAAGGTTTGATCCGCCATAAGAATTGGCCATGATTGATGTAATATTTCTCTCAACTTCTGATTCTGAATATTATAGTTTGTAATAAACCGGACAACTGATGATGTGGTCTTTTTAGCCCTAGAGTATAATAAGTTGTTCCTAGATGTATGTTTGGCTCTATTCAATGCTCTTTTGACACAACGATGGCTATAACCACGATCTAAAAACCGAGCTTTCAATTCTTCAGCCCTCCTCTCAAAATCACGGTCATTAGAGCACAGTCTTCTAAGTCTCAAAAATTGACTTACTGGAATAGAGCGTACGAGAGATGTAGGATGAGAAGAAGATGCATGTAATAGAGAATTGGTTGATGTTTGTTTCCTATGAATATCAGTTTGAAGGATATTGTCAACATCGCGCATAACAAACAAATCTAGGAACTCAATGCTGTTCCTGTCATAATGATATGTAAGATGAATATTTAAAGAGTTATTGTTCAGTTGTGACATGAACAACTCTAATGATTCAGGAGTACCCTGCCAAATAAAGAAAATATCATCAATGTATCGTGTCCATAATAGGACACGATACATTAGATGAGAGCAATCATCAGATGCAAAGAGATCCCTCTCCCACAGCCCCAGGAATAAATTAGCATATGCCGGTGCATATGGCGCACCCATTGCAGTGCCCTGGAGCTGCAGGTAGAGGGACCCCTTAAAAGTTTTTCTTGCTGTACCATGGATCCATCTTGTGCCGTTGTCGGAGAAAATGGAAAAATGAAAAAGAGGGGAAAAAAGAAAAGAAAATATATTATTAATATTTGATCAACTGTATATATGATTAATGGTTATTATTTATTATTTTTTTCTATTTATATTTACCTTATATTTATTTCTATATATTTATATATCCTTATTATTTCCACTTTATTATTTTTATTTATTATTTTCCAATTTTTATTTTATTACCTTTTTTACTTTATTTCATTATTTTTTATTTTTTATATTTTTGTTTATTTATTTTATTTCTTATCATATTTCCGGTTGTATTATATTAGTATTATTGTCTTATTAATATTATTATTATATGTTATATTGATTTGCTATTGTTTATGGATATTTGAATGTACATGTGTATATATCTATATGCATTGCGGCCATTATTGTAATTATTTTTCATTTTTTTTATTTATTTATAGTTATTTAGTTTACACTCATCATTCATGGTAAATTGTTTATATGGCATAGGACCTTATGTACCATGTGACGATATCTGTCAAATCATGCATCATTTCAGCTTTACTTTCGGTAGTCACAGGACCTTTGTACCATGTGACTCCTGTGTCCAATGACAGTGGACTGAGTTGCACGCGCCCTGTCGTCACTCTCCCGGTAATCCCGCCCGCTGTGGCTACATCCCTCTGCGCCGCATCATCATGCTGCGACGCGGGGGGGTTACACGTGCACCAGCGTCGGGGGGTTGCCTGGCAGCAGTTGAGGTCAGCGCGCGTCACGCCGTACTCACTCTTCTCTCATTGGCTCATTTGCCCTTTTTAATCTCCTTCACCCTGGATGTTGCCACCCCCTGACGAAGGTACGCTGAAACGCGCGTCGGGGCTGGCACATCCCGGGGACCCTTGCAGCATAAAGGTACTGCACATAGCGTTTATTATTTGTCCTTTTTCACTCTTTATTTGTGGGCATTTTAGTGTGTTACGTTGTTAATTGGGAGCATAATATTATAGAGCTTGTTATACGTTTGAGTCACTATTTATATCTTTATATATATTTTTTCATATATATATATATATATATATATATATATATATATACACACACATTAATTTTAACACTCTAATATATTGTTCTGTTGCACTAATAATATTTAAAAAATATATTTTTTTGCTTTTTGCATTTTATATTTGCTCAGCATACTCACTTTAGCCCGGTCACTTTTTATATATATATATATATATATATATATATATATATATATATATATATATATATATATATATATATATATATAGTTATTATTTATTTTTCACTTATTGTACCTATTTATATATGTATTTTTTGTCTTTATATGTAATTTTATTACTGCTAATTTTGGTCCCCGGTTGTGCTCTTTGGCATTGACCCCCTTACCATATATATTTTATTTTATACATATATACATACATATATTTTTATATACACAATTTATTAATTCATATATGTGTTAATTGGTAATAAATTAAATTTGGACATTTTTTCTTGGAGGAAAAGTTGCAAAATCTCGAAGAGAGGTTAGCTACATTGAAGATCATTAAGGAAGGTGAAGAGTTCTTGGACAGAGCAGAATTATCTCTTCATGTTACAGAAAGAGAAGAAATTCGAAGTGCACCTGAAGAAACAGAGGAATGGAGACATGTGACCCAGAGAAGCAGGAGGATCAGGAGGCAGTCAGCACCCATACTGCTCAGAAACCAGTACCAGGCTCTCACGCAGGAAAACGATGAAGAAATACATCAGGGTTAAGACTTTGCCAACAAACAGCAACCTTGTACGCCTTCAGAGTCCTCCTGGATGGAGAAAGAAAAATGTTGTGAAGAAGAAACGGAGAGTGGTAGTCATGGGGGATTCCCTGTTGAGAGGAACAGAGGCCGCTTTCTGGAGACCGGATATAACTTCAAGAGAAATGTGCTGTCTTCCAGGTGCAAAAATTAAAGATGTGTCTGACAGGATATCAGGACTCTTCAGACCTACAGATGACTACCCATTCCTGCTACTACATGTGGGGACAAATGACACCGCAAGAAACGACCTGGAAACCATCTGCAGAGACTTTGAAGACTTAGGCAAGAAAGTGAAAGAACTGGGAGCGCAGGTGGTCTTCTCTTCCATCCTCCCAGTGGATGGCCATGGAACAAGGCGGTGGAATAAGATTCTGCAGGTGAACAACTGGCTACGTCGATGGTGCCGTCAGCAACGATTTGGATTTCTGGATCACGGAGTGAACTACTTATACGATGGACTACTTGCTAGAGATGGGGTGCACCTTACAAAGACTGGAAAGCATGTATTTGGAAGTCGCCTTGCTACACTTGTAAGGAGAGCTTTAAACTAGAACAACGTGGGAAGGGAAGCAAAAGACCAGAAAAAGCCATACACCTGACAAATGCTATTGAGAACTTTGCTATTAGAAGTGGACAGGAAGAACAAAGACGAAAGAATCTAATAAAAATATTGAAGAAAGAGAAACCAATCAAACTAAAATGTTTCTATACTAATGCACAAAGCATGGGCAACAAACAAGGAGAATTGGAACTACTAACACAGGAAAAGAAATATGATGTCATTGGAATCCCTGAAACTTGGTGGGACAATACACATGATTGGAATACAAGACTAGAAGGATACAACTTATTTGCAAGAAACAGACTTGATAAACGAGGAGGGGGTGTCGCATTGTATGTTAGAAACGCATATATCTGCACAGAGATTGAAGCTTCAGAGACTGGGAGTTCTGTGGAAACTGTTTGGGTAAGAATACAAGGACAGAACAATGGAAAGGACACCATTGTAGGCATTTACTACAGGCCGCCTGTGCAAGCTGAAGATATGGATGAACTATTTATGCATCAAATGGCCAAGTTCTCCAAAAAATATGACATAGTTGTCATGGGAGATTTCAACTATCCAGACATTTGTTGGGAATCTCTCTCAGGCAAAACTAACAGGTCAAGGAAATTCTTATCCTCTCTTGCTGACAACTTTATCTTTCAAAAGGTAAGGGAGAAAACAAGGGGAACTGCTACCTTGGATCTAATTCTTGTAAACAGGGAGGAAATGGTTGAGGAGGTAAAAGTGGCTGGGACCCTAGGAGGTAGCGACCATGCTATTTTAGAATTTTGGATAACTAGAGGCGGAAGACCTGTGAAGACTCAGACGTCAAGGTTAGATTTCAGAATGGCAGATTTTAAGGGATTCAGAAACAGAATTGGAGGGATCCAATGGCTGGATATCCTTAAAGACAAAAATGTCCAGGAAGGATGGGAAATCTTGAAAAATGAAATTCTCAAAGCACAGTTGTTAACAATTCCGAAAAGAGGGAAGAATAGGAAGCATTTAAGGAAACCAGGATGGATGAACACAGAACTTAAGCACATGCTAAAAAGGAAGAAAAAAATGTTTATAAAATGGAAAGAGGGAGGCATATCTAAAGAAGAATATAATGCTGTCTGCAGAACCTGCAGGGCACAAATCAGATTAGTTAAAGCTGAAAATGAATTGAGGCTTGCAAGAGATGTCAAAAGCAATAATAAAGGATTTTGGGGATATGTCAAAAGTAAAAGAAAAGTCAAAGATGCTATAGGATTTTTACAGGATGAAAATGATGAAATGGTAAGACAGGATGTTGAGAAGGCTGAACTTTTAAATTCCTATTTTGCATCTGTTTTCTCTCAGAAAGGAAATGTAACATCAACTGTTATTCACTGTCCTATTAAGGGAATAGAAGAATCCAGGATATCTATAAACAGAAAGATAGTGAGGAAACACTTAGCTAACCTAAATTAATTCAAGTCTCCAGGTCCAGATGAATTACACCCCAGAGTACTGAAGGAGATAGCAGAAGAAATTTTTGAACCCCTCTCCATAATCTTTGAAAATTCTTGGAGAACAGGAGAAGTGCCAGAAGACTGGAGAAGAGCAAATGTTGTTCCTATCTTCAAAAAGGGGAAGAAGGTGGACCCAGGCAACTATAGGCCGGTGAGTCTGACTTCTATACCAGGAAAGATCTTTGAACAAATTATTAAACAACATGTATGTCAATACCTGGATAAGAATGAAGTGATTAAGCAGAGTCAGCATGGGTTTGTAACTAATAAGTCATGTCAGACTAATTTAATTTCCTTCTATGACGGTATTACTGATTGGGTGGATCAAGGAAATGCTGTAGATATAGTATATCTTGACTTCAGCAAAGCATTTGACAAAGTCTCTCATACAATCCTTATTGAAAAAATGACTAAGTATGGAATGGACAAGGCAACTGTTAGGTGGATTCATAACTGGCTTAGTGATCGGACCCAAAGAGTGGTCGTAAATGGCTGCACATCCAGTTGGAAGAATGTCTCAAGTGGGGTACCACAGGGCTCTGTCCTGGGCCCTGTATTGTTCAACATCTTTATCAACGATTTAGATGAAGGAATTGAGGGTAAACTGATTAAATTTGCTGATGACACAAAGCTAGGAGGGATAACTAATACTAGAGAAGAGAGAGAGAGGATTCAAAAAGATTTAAATAAACTGGAGAAGTGGGCAGCAACTAACAGAATGGTTTTTAACAGGGAGAAATGCAAAGTACTACATCTGGGCAATAAAAATGAAAAAAGCATATATAGAATGGGAGGAATAGGGCTAAGTGACAGCACATGTGAAAAAGACTTGGGTATACTAATAGATCACAGACTGAATATGAGTCAACAGTGTGATGCAGCAGCAAAAAAGGCAAATGCAATTCTAGGATGTATTAACAGAAGCATACAGTCTAGATCACGTGAAGTCATTATTTCCCTCTACTCCTCTTTGGTCAGACCTCATCTGGAATATTGTGTCCAGTTTTGGGCACCACATTTTAAAAAAGACATCAACAAACTGGAGCAAGTTCAGAAAAGAGCGACCAGAATGGTGACCGGTCTGCAAACCCTGTCTTATGAGGAAAGGTTGCAGAATTTGGGAATGTTTAGTTTGCAAAAGAGAAGACTGAGAGGAGACTTAATAGCTGTCTACAAATATCTAAAGGGCTGTCACATTGTAGAAGGATCAACTTTATTCTCATTTGCACAAGGAAAGACTAGAAGCAATGGGATGAAACTGAATGGGAGGAGACACAGATTAGATATTAGAAAAAACTTTTTGACAGTTAGAGTGATCAATGAGTGGAACAGGCTGCCACGAGAAGTGGTGAGTTCTCCTTCAATGGAAGTCTTCAAACAGAGGCTGGACAGACATCTGACTGGGATGATTTAGCGAATCCTGCTTTGAGCAGGGGGTTGGACCAGATGGCCCAGGAGGTCCCTTCCAACTCTACGATTCTATGATTCTAAGTCCACACCACTATATAAGATTGTCTATCATAGCGACATATAGGCTTGGACTGGCCCAAAGGATAACAGGAGAATCCTCTGGTGGGCTGCTGTGCAAGAGTAGGAACCTATTCTCTTATATGAGCAGTACTTGGTACAAAAAAAAAGATGATTTTCTATGTATAGGCAAAGGTAGCATTTTATTAATTTAACAATCTACCCAGTTAATTGTTATATACATTTGTGATTGAGAATAATGTCATATATACATGTAGCTGAAAAGTGTGGTCCTGGAGTTGGTTACTGGTGGGCCCTTCGTCCTTGGATGAAAGGGAGCTAAACTCATGGAAACATTGGCCCAGGTGACAAGTCGCCACATCTTTCCGTTTCTGTACTGGCCCACTGCTATGTCACACAGTGGCCGTGGGTAACGTGGGCTGCAGCGCTTGAACGTTATGTGGCTGCCAACCTCTCTGGGCCTATAGCCCATGTGGACTTTAGGGCACCCTGACCCCGTCTGACCCAACTTCCTACGAGGTCCCCGCTTACTACCCAGAAGCCCCTCCTACACTCAACCCTCTATGAGCCTCCTATCAGTTATACTTATAGAACCCACTAGTATGCCCCCATCTAGTGACCCGCAACAGAACTACACTTACCCATGGCTATGTAAACTATATACTAAAGTTACCTCCTCTAATGTCCCCAAAAGGATGCACTAGCTTACCCAAATTGTACATGAACAACAGGCACATTTTGCAATAATATAATACACAAAACAATATGTTACAACTTTCTACACAATGGTAACACATACATGTGGCAATACTATTAAAGACGAGTGATAATACACATCTCTAGCAACCTTCCACGACAGCATAGGAGGATGTCTCCACGCCCTAATGGGGGACAGGAAGCACGAGAGGTTAAAAGGTCCCTCCCACCTCCCTCTCACCAGTGACTTTCCTGTCCCCCATGGGGCATGGAGAGGTCGGGTGTGCTGTGTGGCTGGCTGCTGCAGCATACCTGAGGAAAGAAAAAGCCGGGTAGTGGTGGTCGGTGGCGCTGCCTCCCCTCCTCCGAGCTGCTCCCGTCTCCTCCTGGATTCGGGACCGTTCCTGGCCCTCCCGCGCTCCCCTATGGGGAGTAAAGTGGGCCAGTGATCCCTGACCGGAGGCCTCTTGTAGCGCTCCGGTCTCTCCTCCTCCCCCTGCGTGCAGTGCGACACCCGGAAGTGACGTCACACGCGCGGGTCACTTCCGGGGTATGCGGAGGTCGCGCTGTCATGGCGGCCCCATGCTGTTGCCGGCGCGTGGAGCTCGCCAGCGCTTGCTCTGCCTGCTCCGGGACCCAGGGAGGAGGGGGGAAAACGAATACCGCGCTGAGGGCAGGGTTAATCTGTTATTAACCCGCCGGAAGACGCCGACAGGTAAGATGAGAATCCCCTGTTAGCATGGACGGGTCTTCCTGCCCTGCGTCTGCAGAGCCCAGCGCTGCCCCAGCCACAGTAAGTGTCCGGGGATGGGTCCTAGTGGTGCGGTCTCTGGGTATAGGTCCTCCAAATACTTTTCTCCCTATGAAACAAGGGGGAGAAGTCTGCCCATAAGAGCACCAATACATCCAGCAAGTCGGCTAAATGTGCCATATGCAGCACAAAACTTCCCTCGAATTGGGAGAAAAAGCTATGCCAAGCTTGCACAGATAAGGTGGTTAGGGCTGAGCACCCGTCATTAATCGACGAGATCCGCAGCTTGGTTACCCATCAGGTTCAGACTTCTTTAGCTGCCCTGCCCCCCCTCCACCACCTCCACTCCCCCCGATTGTGGGCTCACCACCCCCAAAAAGGCAGAAAATTCAAATAGAAGATTCAGAGTCTGAATCAGAGGGATCATACAAACCGGGATTCGAGAATTGGGAACAACCGGGAACCTCTGGGTCAGCAGACACTAGAAGGTACCTCTCCACAGAATATGTGGAGGAGCTGGTCAGTGCAGTACGTGCCACTATGGGCCTAGAGGACGAACCTGTCACGCAGGCAGCACAGGATCGCATGTTTGGTGGATACGAGGGGCTTAAACGAACAGGCTTTCCAGTCCACAGGAGTATAGCAGATATGATTTCCCAGGAATGGGAGTATCCAGAAAAACGCTACTTGTCCCCCTCAGAAATCCGACAGATTTCCCCTGGAGGGAGAGGAATTTAAATGGGACATCCCGAAGGTTGACGTCCAGGTGGCAAGAGTGGTAAAAAAGACGGTTCTGTCGTTTGATGATGCATCCCAGCTTAGAGATCCTACGGACCGTAAAGCAGAAAGCCTCCTAAGGAAGGCCTGGGAAACCTCTGCCTTTACCTTAAAGTCAGGAATCACGTCCACTTGTGTCTCTAGGTCCCTCTTCCAATGGATTGAGGAGCTAGAGAGCCATATTTCTCGTGGTACCTCGAGAAGTGACCTCCTTAACTCCCTCCCTATCTTGCAGAGAGCTACGGGTTTCCTGGCAGATGCATCAATGGAGATGATCCGTGCCTCTGCCAGGGCTATGGTCCAGTCAAATTCCGCCAGGCGAGCCCTCTGGCTTAAAACATGGAGCGGAGAGGTTACTTCCAAAGTTAAACTCTGCTCTTTACCCCTCAAAGGCGAACATGTCTTCGGCCCTGCCTTAGACGAAATTTTAGAAAAGGCCACAGATAAAAAGAAGGTGCTTCCAGAGCAGAGGACCTCAAGAAAGCGTCTTTTTCGAGCCCCCCAGAGTCAGTCATCCCAACCGCGAGGAAAGGGAAAGACTGGAAGATGGAGCTAAGCTAAAGGGAGAGGCAGGAACATCCTGGTACCCCAGCAGCAACCACCACAAGAAAAACAATGACTCGACCCCGGTCGGGGGAGGCTTTCGAGGTTTTTTCCTGCCTGGCAGTTGATCTCCAACAGCCCCTGGGTCCTCATTGTGATCAGAGAAGGCCTACTGCTAGAGCTCGAATCCTCCCCCCCGCGGGGTATAAGAGTTACCTCCCTACCACCTCGGGAGTCCCCAGTACTAAAATCCGGCATTCGGCTTCTTCTACACTCAAATGCCATCTCTCGGGTCCCTGTGGAGGAGCAAGGAAGGGGGCATTATTCCAGATTGTTCCTAGTGAAAAAGCCCACAGGGGAGGCAAGGATAATAATAAATCTGAAGGGCCTCAACCGACACATTGCATACCGCAAATTCAAAATGGAGTCAATATAGACCGCCATTCCTCTGATAGGGCCATCTTACTTCATGGCAACTATAGATCTGAAGGATGCTTATTTCCACATCCCCATACATCCTTCCCACAGGAAGTATCTAAGGTTTGCGATCCGTCAGGGTCCGGAAGTCAAGCACTTTCAATACAATGTGCTTTCCTTTGGAATATCCTCTGCCCCTCGAGTGTTTTCCAAAATTATGACAGAGGCCGTGTCCTACATCAGAAGCCGGGGAATATGTATTGTACCTTACCTGGACGACCTACTGGTAATAGGGTCATCCTACCAGGCCCTGGAAGACCAGGTAGCCCAGACTCTAGACATTCTCCAATCATTGGGGTGGATCCCGAATATAAAGAAGTCGCAAATCCAACCCTCTCAGGAGATAAAATTTTTAGGAATCCTACTAGATTCAAAGAATCAAATGTCCTTCCTCCCGGAGGAACATCAGATGTCTATAATGTCAAGAGTCTCAGATTTCAGAGGACAGAGATCCCCGACCCTCAGGGCAGCCATGTCCATGCTAGGGTTAATGACCTCCTGCATCCAGTTGGTGCCTTGGGCACAGGCCCACTCCAGTCTCATATCTTAAGAAACTGGAACAGGGATCACACCTGCCTGAACAAAAGGGTCCAGACCCCGGGAACAGTGAAAGCTTCGCTAGCATGGTGGATGGACTGCAAAAACCTGTGCAGTGGAGTTAACTGGTCCCAGATCCCCCTGGTTACAGTAACAACAGACGCCAGCAAAAAAGGTTGGGGAGCTGTAGTGTCTCGTCAGCCATTCCAAGGGTTATGGAGCCAGAGAATGAGTGCAAGATCCTCAAACTTCAGGGAGCTGAAAGCAGTGGAGGAAGCTCTCCTGGCAGCAAGACACCTGGTCCAAGACCAACATATCAGAGTCTACTCGGCAACATAACAACAGTGGCACATCTCAGGCACCAGGGTGGCACAAGATCCAGCAGCCTGGAGGGCCTCTCAGGCCGAATATTTTTCTGGGCAGAAAGATACCTTCGTTCCCCTGACAGCAGTCCACCTGAGGGGTACGGACAATCTTCAAGCAGATTTCCTGAGCAGAAAAAGCATCCAGCCTGGCGAGTGGGCCCTGAATGGAAGAGTCTTTCGAACACTAGTCAGCAGGTGGGGCCTCTCAGAGGTGAACCTACTAGCCTCAGGAGAGAATGCTCAAGTGAGAAACTACTTCTCCCTGAACCCCAGGGACAGATCCCTGGGAGTGGACGCCTTCGCCCACAAGTGGAGCTTCCATCTGGCATATGCCTTCCCGCCAGTTCCAATCCTTGCTGCAACCCTGAGGAAGATCCGGGAGGATCACACTCCAACATTTCTAGTAGCTCCGCTATGGTCAAAGAGGAGCTGGTACTCTTTAATAGCAGAACTACAGGTAGATGGGCCATTCATCCTACCCATAAAAGACGATCTTCTCTTACAGGGCCCTCTGCATCACCTAAACCTCAGGGGAATGAAGTTAGCGGCCTGGTTTCTGAAGCCCAGATCTTGAGGTCTAGGGGGCTATCAGAGGCGGTAATTAAAACCCTCCAGAAATCTCGAAGCCAGTCACCATTACTATATATAATAAAATATGGAAGAGATTTTCCTCATGGTGTCTGCCAGACCTGCCCGACCCAGACAACCCTAACATTTCCCGTATCCTAGATTTCTTACAGAGGGGGCTGGAACTAGGTCTAAAACCTAGCACACTAAAAGTACAAGTATCAGCATTAAGCTCTATGTTTGACTGTGACTTGGCTAACCACAGGTGGATAAAAAGATTCATGACATCGGCCGCTAGGCTACATCCAAGAAAACTAGTCTCTGTCCCACCATGGGACTTGAATGTGGTGCTTACGGGACTCACTCAATCACCCTTTGAGCCTCTGTCATCCTGTACTTCTCAGCTCCTCACCTACAAATTAGCCTTTCTTAAAGCAATAACCTCAGCAAGGCAAGTAGGAGAGCTCCAGGCTCTCTCAATCAAGGAACCCTACTTAACAGTTAAAGACGATTCCATAGTTCTCTCCCTTGATCCATCTTTCCTACCAAAGGTTGTTTCTGACTTTCATAGGTCTCAAAATATAATTCTTCCTTCATTCTGTCAAAATCCAGCAAACTCCAAAGAGGAGGTGTTTCACACGCTGGACGTAAGACGAATAATTCTCCACTACTTGGAGTACACCAAACCATATAGAATCGACCACAACCTATTTATCCATACCTCCGGTCCAAACAGAGGAAAGAAGGTGGCAAAAAACACCATTGCCAATTGGATTAAAAAGGCTATCTCTGAAGCATACCTGGCGCAACACATCACTCCCCCTACAGGGATCAAAGCGCATTCAACACGATCTACCTCCACTTCATGGGCTGAGAGGGCAGGCCAGTGGCGTAGCAACTGTTTGTGGCGCCCGGGGCGGTCGAAAAATTTGCCGCCCCTTTGGTCGTTGATAATTCGGAAGCATCCGAAGAGCCCACACTACACTCAAAGATCTAATTTTTAGTCTGCTACTAACTCTGCTATTATTTCTAGACTTTCAACTTCTTGCAGTTCTCTATATATATGTATGTATTAGCTTGATGATGCTGGATGAAGACCTAATGGCTTTTTTTAATAATAATTTTTAATAATGTGACAGAAAAAAACCCAGAAAGTACAAATTATTTTGGCGGACAGGGGGCGGACACTGACAGCTTGGGGTCCCTGTGCAAGAAATGTGTCCGGGCCCCCCTCCTTTTATGGCGTCAAAGCTACGTGTATATATATATAGATAGATTATTGATATTATATAGCCACACACACATACAGGTATATATTACATAGTCTCCTTTATTATGTATATTGCTGTCCCATACACAGTGCCTTCTCTTGTTATGTACAGTTCCGTCCCTTACATATTGGATTATATAGAGCCCTGTTTTTTATTACATACCGTCCTGTCTTGTTAGCTGTATAATGCAATGAAGGCTGATGGAGCATGGGAAAGCTTCCTTTCTAATGGAGGAGCTGATGGACTGGTCACCGGCTCCTCGATCAGCAGTCATTTTATATCTAACAAGAGAGGGGACCATGTAATAAAAGAGGGCGCTGTGTATAACAAAAATACACTATGTAAGAGACAGCACTATACATAACAGCAGAGGAAGCTATATAATAAGGGACGGCACCATATATAACTAGAGAGGATGGTAGGTAATAAGGGGCGGTGTTATACATAATAAAAGAGGAAACTATGTAACTAAGGATGGTGTTATACAGAATTAGTGAGTACACGATATACTAAGGGACTGTGTTAGACATAATAAACGATAATGTCTTCCTCCACCTCCCCCTGTTCCTAAGGCCATTATAAGTCCCCCTTCCTCCCATCCCAATCCCCCACACCCCTCATTGTCCTCCTCCCCTCGCATCCCATTATTGTCCTCTCCCCCACCACTATCTTTGCTTTCTCCCCCACCACTCCCATCATTGCCCATTCCACCACCTCCATCATTTCCTCCTCCACCACCCCCATTTATTGCCCTTTCCACCACCACCATTGCATTCTCACCCACCACCCCATCATTGCCCTCTCGACCATCACCCCATCATTGTCTTCTCCCCATCACTGCCTTCTCCATCACCCCATCACTGTGCCTTCTCCCCATCACTCCCATCATTGCCTGCTCCATCACCCCATCACTCCCATCATTGCCTGCTCCATCACCCCATCATTGCCTGCTCCATCACCCCCATCATTGCCTGCTCCATCACCCCCATCATTGCCTGCTCCATCACCCCCATCACTGCCTTCTCCATCACCCCAATGTCTGCTCCATCACCCCATCACTGCCTGCTCCATCACTCCCATAATTGTCTGCTCCATCACCCCCATCATTGCCTGCTCCATCACCCCCATCACTCCCCTCATTGCCTGCTCCATCACCCCATCATTGCCTGCTCCATCACCCCCATCATTGCCTTCTCCATCACCCCCATCACTGCCTGCTCCATCACCCCCATCACTGCCTGCTCCATCACTCCCCTCATTGCCTGCTCCATCACCCCCATCACTCCCCTCATTGCCTGCTCCATCACTGCCTGCTCCATCACCCCCATCACTCCCCTCATTGCCTGCTCCATCACCCCATCACTGCCTGCTCCATCACCCCATCATTGTCTGCTCCATCACCCCATAATTGCCTGCTCCATCACCCCATAATTGCCTGCTCCATCACTCCCCTCATTGCCTGCTCCATCACTCCCCTCATTGCCTGCTCCATCACCCCCATCATTGCCTGCTCCATCACCCCCATCATTGCCTGCTCCATCACTGCCTGCTCCATCACCCCATCATTGCCTGCTCCATCACCCCATCATTGCCTGCTCCATCACCCCATCATTGCCTGCTCCATCACCCCATCATTGCCTGCTCCATCACCCCATCATTGCCTGCTCCATCACTCCCATCATTGCCTGCTCCATCATACACACAGACATACATACACACAAGACACCACCTCTCTCCTGTCCGCAGCATCGCCCGCGCTTCCTCCCTCACACAGCAGCGGCCGCTGAATGATGACGTCATTCAGCGGCGCTCCTCTGTGTGAAACAGGAAGCGCGGCCTCCGGGCAGGAAGCAGGACGGACCCTTGCCGCTCCGCTCCTGCTATTCACTCTTGCAGGCAGCGGAGCTGCCGTGATCGCATCGCTCCCTGCCCGCCGCTGCACTGCACTGCAGGGTGGAATTGCTGCTGCCGCGCTGCCCCCACACACATGCCGCCTGGGGCGGACCGCCCCCCCCACGCTACGCCAGTGGGGCAGGCGCATCTTCAGAGCAGATTTGTAAGGCAGCAACCTGGTCCTCCTTACATACTTTCACTAAACACTATAGATTAGACCTTGTGTCCAACAGGGATTTAGTCTTTGGCCGAAAAGTTCTTCAGGCCGTTGTCCCCCCTAGTGCAGTATAGGTTGTTATGCCTCCTATGCTGTCGTGGAAGGTTGCTAGATAAAATAGAATTAGACTTACCGGTAATTCGGTTTCTAGAAACCTTCCACGACACCACTATTTCCCTCCCTGCATTCTTGGACAAATTCTGAGAATCTTAAGGTAACCGGTGCTATAGTAATCAGTTATAAGTCACTGGTGAGAGGGAGGTGGGAGGGACCTTTTAACCTCTCGTGCTTCCTGTCCCCCATTAGGGCGTGGAGACATACTCCTATGCTGTCGTGGAAGGTTTCTAGAAACCGAATTACCGGTAAGTCTAATTCTATTTTCTATGTAGCAGTACCGCAGACCTTAATCATAAACATAGTAACTTAGCAATATATACACAATAACATAGGAGGGACAATCTGAGGAAGGGAAGCAAGAAAGACATCATATCTCACCCCCTTACATAGGCTTAAAGATCATGCTTGCTTAGACATTCTGCACATTGATATGTTTATGGGGTAACAATGTTGGAACATCATTTCTCATAATTCTAAGTTGCACCATTCTTCTTAGAAATTTGTTGATAAATTGACAACTGGGTGGGATAAGCTGGATTGGTGTCCCTGTCCACCAGCGTTCATTGTATAGTGACACACCCCTTTGAGAGGGAAATGTTAAAACTCTGTTGTTGATGTATTTAGTGACATCATGTCTACAGAACCAGGGAAAGCAGACAGGATAGATATGATGTTTTTGCTGCCACCGGAGAGCAGAAGAGAGGCAGCAATGGAGCAGAGGCTAGTAAACAAAGATAATTTTGTCATTTTTAAACAAGTCAAGAACCTCTTTAAATGATAGCTTACATCTGAAAAAACAAATGCAACAGGAATAGTTTCTACTTCCCTTAAAGGGGTTGTCCAAGATCATGAAAAATCAATTCTCGGACAACAATACACTACTGCCACCAATCATTGGTCTTGTCTTGTGTCATTAATCGCTGAGACCAGTGCAATGATCATGTGGGGTATGGATGGATTGTGACTGCTGCAGCCAATGTGAACAGATGAGCAGGGAGCATGGGGGTGTTACATTGAAACAGCACTTAATAAAAAGGTGAGTACAGAATTTTTTAAGTTTAATGTTGCTTTTTGACTGATTTTTTTCTGTTCTTGGACAACCCCTTTAAGAAAAAAAAAAAAAAAAAAAAAAAAAAAAAAGCTTTCATGAGTCTGAGAGTAAAAAATTCTAGCACTATGTACAGGGAAGACAACAACTCCCATTGAGCAGGCGGCAGTTGCTGGCAGAGTCGGCTGGGATCCATCATACGATGACTCACAGGATGTTATTGAACAAAGGACATTAAAATAAAAGCAGTGTCTGGTCCAGGAATATTACAAAGCTCGTATATTGTGTATGCATCATGCTGTCTAATAGAGGAATCCCAGAGCCGCTGTGTCCTCACTATTCTCATCATCCAGCTTGTACAGGATTGTCCTGTATTTATGGTTGTAGAAAAAGATACAGTAAAACTCAGTTCAGGTCCAGACCACTGGATATGATAGGAGAGGTGCGTAATGACTGCACTCGGCCCCTATACTAGCCGTCTACTGTCTGACAACTCTCTGCTCTCTGGCCAACATGTCCTGAAGAAGACCTGGCACCAGATGTTAACTCATCAGTTTTTGCTCTTATTTGCTTTCTGCTGCTGTTCCATTGAATATTCTGTTCTTTTTTTAAACCCATCACACGGCTCAATAGATATGGGCCTTTATCCTATGTCTTTCCAAGGGGGCGGTACTAACAAGGTATACTGCAAAGAATGCTAAAGACACACCTCCAGAGAATCCTGTCAGCCACGCCCCATTGGCACAGAACAGAAATATTAGCTCTTCATAATAAGGCCCATTTCCCTGAAACTGTATGACGGATTAAAAAATAAATGATAAAAAATAATATATATATATATATTTTTTTTTATCTAAATACTCAGGGGATGAGCAGGAATGAAACAAGAGAAATAACTGCTAACCTTGGACTCGGTGACAGGTCCTCTTTAAAGGCACAGTATAGTAATATACATGGATACTGTTAGGCGTCAGATTCCTGTAGCTACACAACAGGAAGCCAGAGCCTCACAGAGCAGCAAGTCATTCCTGAGGCTGTTCCTCTGCCGCTCCACTGAGCATGCTCACGAGACGATCTCCCATTGGAGGTCGGGAGTCACGTGCTCAGGTCCTTCTCCAGATCTGATTGGTCCATCTCAGAGATCTGGAAGGTCCCGGCAGGGCACGGCTATAAAAGGCCTGCATGGCCGCTCAGCCATGCGCTAGTATAGACTCTTCTTGCTAGATGTGTGAATGGATGATTCTGGTGACTGACTTATTATGATTCCCCTCCCTCTGATATTACGCATGTGGATAGGAAACTATAGAAAGTCAGCGCCAGTCAGTGGCAAGCCATAGGCCACTGTGCATAGCGCACCTCTACACTAGCGTCCAGTGGTGTCACGTCTCTCACGGCACTATCACATACCGGTTGTGTCTGCCGCCGCGCTGCATTCAGCAGCACTTACCAGCATCCGCAGTTGCGACGCCGCACGCACAGTAGGTCTAGAAGGACACCGTCCCCTGTCTTGGACCCTGTCCTGTGACCTGATACCATGCGTGCAATGTCGCTGAGACCTGTGAGTCTAAGGCCGGGGTCACACTGGCGAGGAATACGACCGAGTGAGAGGCGCTAAAAGCACGCATTAGACACAGACAAATGATTCTCTATGGGGTCACTTGCACCAGGTGTATATTTCTCATCCGTATCCTACGCTCTGTGCCAATCGCAGCATGCTGCGATTGTCAGTGTACTACGCCGTAGTACGCCAATGCAAGTCTATGGGTGCGCAAAAAATACCGATTACACACGGACCAGATGTGTGACCTGCGAGCAATACGCAGGTCTTTTGGCGGTTGACAGGAAATGGGCTAATCCATCATCAGGAAGCCTAGACATGCAAATGAGCTCAAAAAGCGTTCCAGACATCCCGGAAGTACGCATCCACGGAGTACAGCAGCAGCATGACGTCCACTTACATAAATGTGGAGATGCTCATTGTCCTGGTTCAGGAGCGTCCCAAAATCTGGGACCAACGCGATGCAAATTATGCAAACCGGGCAAGAAAGGAGGCGTCATGGAGGCGCATCTGTCGCCAGATGTACCATGACTTTGGTGACCGACCACGTGAGGAGAAGCATAAAATTCGTAAGTACAATGCAAAACATCAGTAACCTTAGCGCGCAACAAAAAAGGAATATAGAATCAGCACCCCCCCCCTTCCTGTGCATGTACTTTTTGACTCATGAGGCCGTTAGATTTGGATGTGACACGTGGATTCACACAGCCATAATTTGGGGTTAGGCCACAAGCTCCTCATCCTCCTAGACAAAACAATTATTACGTGTAGCTAAAGAGACCTTGTGTATCTGCCCAATTACATATGCCACCGTGGGTAGAAAGCACACCCCAGAAGGCCCCATGCCTAGACTACTGGTAGCAAATGTGACCTATCAAATATGTGAATTTGACAATATTTCCTGTCACATTACAGTGGAAGATGTGATGAAACGCTGGCGAAGCATCCGGGACCAATACCGCCGGGAACGCCAGCAGCGGTCCAGGAGTGGGGATGCTGGATTCGTAAAAAGGAAATACATCTATTATGACCGGCTCTCCTTCCTCGCCCCAATTCTGGATCTGAGACCGTAAGTAGATACCTCACACCACATTACACAAATACTTTACAGGGCCAAAAATATTGATGTATTTTTGCCTCTGTTCTATTTCATAACAGAATTCAATCCAACCTTACGGATCGAGGAATGGCCTCAGAGACAGAGCCCATAATAGATCCTGTAGGGGATGAGGTGGCTGGCCCATCTTCTCCCCCTGCAAGAAGGATGGCAGAAGATGAGGCATCACAGGACAACCCATTGGCTGCCCAACACACAACACCACCAGGACGGTCTGCTGCTGCCCCATCACCCATCCTGGAAGAGCCGAGCAACTTGAGCAGCAGCCCAACTGGCCAGATCAGGGGATCCCCACAGGCTGCTGTTACATCCCGGCGAACACGAAGAAGGCGCCAGGTCACTGTTCAAGAGAGCAGGACCAATGTGGACACAGGGGTGCTAAATTATTTATCAAGAGTAACTACAGATGATGGGGAGGAGGCCTACTCACGTAGCCTCACCCTTTATCTCCGTGCCCTTACCCGTGAGGTCAGGCTCCGTATAAGGGGATGTTTTCAGATCCTGCTTGATGCAAGCACCCCCCCAATACCCCATATGAACTTTTCGAATATCTGGAGAGGTGGCAGCTCTCCCCCCGAAATCTAATGCGCATGAGACCATCCACACAGATGCTTGCTCAAGCAGGGTCCAAACATCCTCTAATACGTGGGCCTACACCTCAACCCCTTCCTCCCACTACCCAACCTTCAATTCAGCAGCCACAAATGTCAGCCTCTAGCCAACCCCACCAATATGGCCACTTGTACCCACCCAGTGTTGGAGGCTGGTCCCAACCTGGTTGGGGACGATCTGGCTATCTTGGTGGGTATGAGCCACGTGCCTACCACAGCCAACAAGATGCCCCTCCCCATCATCATTACTCTGGCCAGTATCCCCAACAGTCCCAGGAGGCAGGACAATTCCAACATCATGGACAACAGTATGGCCCCACACAGGGCGATGTTGACCACAGTGTCCAGCAGCACCTACAGGCTGCTCTTCCACGTTCCCCTTCCCCAACCTATGAGGATTTATATGTCTGATGGCCGTAGATGTCCAGTGCGGTTTAACATGGTGCTCCAAATACAAAGGAAAAAACAGGTGTTCGCCATCACCAAACTTAGTTACCAAAGTTAACATTCTAATTTTGTAACAATGTTTTCCAATCATATTAAAGAATCCATCATGACAGGCAAGGCTACCTCACACCTTTCAGACAGATATTACATGTGTGTACAAAAGAGAATATTTAAACGCGCTATACTGTAAAGTCAAAGGATGAAAATACACTACTCACTTGCTAATGCCTAGGAAAGGCGTGCTGGCCTTAGTGAAGTAGTCACCTTTTTTGCTAGCAATCTATAGTATCAAATCAAGGCGACCAGCCTTCAGAATATCACGCTCTCTCTATGTCTTAAAAAGTGAGTTTTGTTTTTTCATCCTTTCCAGTATAGCATGGTTAAATATTCTGTGTTCTACAGACAGGTAATATCTGTCTGAAAGCCGTGAGGTAGCCTTGCCTGTCATGGTGGAATATTTCTATGATTGGAAAACATTCTGAAGAAATGTGAGTGTTATCTTTTAGCATTAATTTTGTTGATGGAGCTCACCTATTTTTTTCCTTTCTAGTTAAATATTCTCATGCAGCAATGTTATTGCCTAATGTTTTTTTGGGTTATGTTATATAATATTACTTTTCAAAAAAGTTTAAGAAGGCAAAAACGGCCATTTTGCCCATTGCCAAAATGTTCATATGGCAATATTATGTTTGCCTTTAAGAATCAAAAAAAAAAAAAAAAAAAAAGGCAAAACTAAAAATTTGTCTACTATAGTTAACGTCTGTGTGATTTTTCAAAAACCCTGTCAACAAACTAACATACACTAACCAATGCAATGAAACAGTCATAGAATCATAAGGGGTTGAGTAATATATATTTAGACACACTTAAAGAAACAAATTATAACATAGACACAGCATGGTCTTGCCAAGAAGTTGCCCCCTCAGGTGAGATAAAGTAATTAGTGAAAATATCACGCACTTTGAGGCCAGAGAGCGGTCTACGTTGAGGGATCATAGGTGGTCTCACCCTGCGCACATTGTCCGGCCTACGCACAACACCATCAGAGGAGGAACAATCATGTATCCTGGTGAAGTTATGCAGAACCACAAAGGCTTTCACAACTTCATTCACATTTTGTTCACTCAACTGAATGGCAGACTGGAGTACCCGCGATTTGGCACAAAGAATCCCAAAGAAACACTCCACCAGTCGCCTAGCACGTGATAGGCGCAAGTTAAAAATTCTGCGCCTGTGGTCAAGCTTGCGCCGGGGATATGGCCTCATGACATTGCGCGATAACTGAAACGCCTCATCTGCCACAAGGACATAAGGGACTGATTCTTCAGGGGAGCCTGGTAGCTGGCGTGGTGGTGGTAGATCCAACTGGTTGGTGCGTAGCCGCCGAGCCATTATGGAAGTATTGAAGACTCTAGAGTCTCCCGTCCTTCCATAGGCCCCAATGTCAACAGTTATAAACTTGTATTGAGGGTCTACCAGAGCCAACAATACAACAGAAAAGTATTGTTTATAATTGAAGAATTGGGAGCCTGAGTTCGGCGGCTTACGCACCCGGATATGTTTGCCATCCAGGGCCCCAATACAATTTGGAAACTGGCAGTCCTCCTCAAAGTCCCTTGATATCCTCAACCAGTCTTCCATCCTGGGCTCGGGCATGACCACTTGATGGAGTCTTGTCCAGATTTCTGTACATGTAGACCTCACTATGCCTGAAATGGTTGATCTTCCAATGAGAAACTCATGGTGGAGGGCGGCATAAGACAGGCCAGTGGACAGGAAGCTGTAGAACAACAGAAATTGATAAGTTTAGAATGCATAAAGTCCAAAAACATCAGTTACATGCCGACCAAACTTGGTAGGAATTGAGATAGAATAACACACACATATTTGGTTGCACAATGACACAAGTGATATGCAGGACATATTAGAGCTAACATTCTGGTGTGTAAGTTGAAACATATTTGGAGTAAGATGAGGGCATTAAACTTAGTCCAAGAAGGCAAAAAAAACATACTTTAGCCCACACATTATGAACATAGAGAATGTGCTTGTGTAGTACATACCGTATTGTGAGTAGAAGTCGCTCCTCTGCAGATATCGCTTTGCGCATCCTTGTGTCCTGAAAGGTTATCCCAGGGCGCACTGTCTCCAAGAGTCGAACAAATGTGGTAATGCTCATGCGACAGTGCTGGAAAAATTTCTCCGGATGCTCCCGCAGAGAAGAATAGAGGCGGTGAAAATGACCTCTTGTGAGTCGTTGCCTCAAAAGTGGATGGACCCACATGCGTCTCCTCCTCCGCAGATCCACTATCACTGGGTATGGTTGCCCAAAGCGCCGTGACAAAAGCCAGTTAAAGTGAACCTGCTCAGTTGTATTGAATCTCAGACCCTCTGCCATGTTGCACAAAGAACACCAACACACCTCGTGAAAGCAAGGTGACAAATGGACAGAATGGAGGCAGCCACCTGTTTCAGAGTGTATAAATAGGGTGCAGGCTAATGATTTAAATTGTTAGCAGGCCTCAAAACCGTTAAATGTCCATTTTGCAAGGCTGCGAGAAAATCTCGCCATACGGATGCCATACGGATTACATACGGATGCAGACATGCGCAAAATACGCGACCGCACCTTGCTTACGGATGACCTAAGGAGCACTATTTAGGGGTCATTCATCCGTATTACGCCTGTAATCTACGGACCGTATTTTGCGTCGTTTAGTGTGACCCCAGCCTAACAGGCTTGGTGTTTATGTTACAGCGCCTCTGAGTTAACAGAGTCCGCTCTGCGCACATCGGGTGACGTTGAACCTGTGCGTATTATACTGCCATGTCACTGATAGGAATGCAAACTGCCAGTATATCATAAAAAGAGATGACTTTATTGATAACAAATGATTAAAAAAAAAAGTGAAAACTGCATAGGTCCTGTGCACACCATAAGTATTATAAAGATAGTACAAATAACAGCTCCATAAGAAAAAGCCAAGTACGAATCAAATACAATCATATAAATGACAATTCATTTAACTATGCAGGAGATTTCAAACAGACATAGATGGTCACTAGATAAAAAGCTACGTAATAAACCCCCCATGGAAAAGCGGACCACTATACCACATCAAACAGCTACAGGCACAAATTGGCCTGGAGAAAGGAATGCACACCATAGCGTGCTGAAATGAGTATGCCAATGCAACAGCTAAATATATCAATCTGTAAGAGTGCAAAAGCACATACAAATGGCCCAAAAAAAAAACGCTAAGATAAAATCATCCACACAAAAAAAAGGCACAAGGCCTAACATAAGGGTGGCGGTCCCTTGAACATTCAGAAATAGTCCATTATATACATGCCATAAACGGAGCCATGGGAGACCAGTTGGTGAGCACAGGGCGCAGAGACAGGAACCCAACACATGTCACCGTTACATGGACAGCTTCGTCAGGGGAAGTGGGTGTTGTTATCCACACAGCCATTAAATACCTCAAATATAAGTAGTAACCATCAACATGTGTGCAGGAATCCGTCGGACCGGAAGCGGAAGTGACGGCTGATATATAGTGCTGGCAGACGTCTCTGCCAGCACAAGCCCAGTGCGCACGCGCCGCTACAACCAGTGCGATGCACGGGACCAGATGCAGGAGAAGAAAAAAAAAAAACGAGGTTTTTTCAAAGAAAAATATATGTAAAAATAAAAATGAAAAGGCAAAAAAAATTTTTTTGATTATAAAAATAGAGGAATTAACGCACAGTACCAATGAATGACCACATAAACTATGTGTAGGCAGAAATGCAGGTGCACATATACACACATGATCAGACATCTCTTAACGGAGTGTTTCAGTACTTCACATTTTTTTTTTTTTTTACACCATAATAAAAAAAAAAAAAAAAGTTCTTGGGTTGATTTTTATGCGTGTGGGTTGATGTGTGCATTTACCATACATATGCGGGTGTATGTGCATATACACACGCACAGTTTTGCACACATGTTTTATATCATGGCCTCCACGCAGGTGGGCCCATTTTTGTATATGCGCATGTGCCTGTATACACACGCGCTTATTGTGCATGTGTGTATATGTGCACGTGCATTTCTGCCTACACATATTTTAAAAATTTTTGGTGCCTTCTCATTTTTATTTTTACATATATTTTTCTTTGAAAAAACCTCTTTTTTTTTGTTTGTTTTGTTTTTCATTTTATGGGGCATTATCTCCTGTCTATCATTTGGATTGTTTACATTTCTGTTGTTGAGGCTTTATTCAATCTACATTGGGCTCTTATTTCTGTTGCTCCCGGGAGCTGTGCATGCGCTATAGTTTTTTTTCCTGCATCTGCTCCCGTGCATCGCGCTGGTTGTACCGGCGCATGCGCACTGGGCTTGTGCTGGCAGAGACGTCTGCCAGCACTATATATCAGCCGTCACTTCCGCTTCCGGTCCGATGGATTCCTGCACACGTGTTGATGGTTACCACTTATATTTGAGGTATTTAATGGCTGTGTGGATAACAACACCCACTACCCCTGATGAAGCTGTCCTTGTAATGGCGGCATGTGTTGGGTTCCCGCCTCTGTGCCCTGTGCTCACCAACTGGTCTCCCATGGCGCTGTTTATGGCATGTATATAACGGACTTTTTCTGAATGTTTGAGGGACCGCCACCCTTATGTTAGGCCTTGTGCCTTCTTTTTGTGTGGATGCTTTCATCTTAGCATTTTTTTTTGCGGCCATTTGTATGTGCTTTTGAACTCTTACAGATTGATATATTTGGCCGTTGCATTGGCTTCATTGGCATACTCATTTCAGCATGCTATGGTGTGCATTCCTTTCTCCAGGACGATTTATGCCTGTAGCTGTTTGATGTGGTATAGTGGTCCGCTTTTCCATGGGGGGTTTATTATGCAGCTCTTTATCTAGTGACCATTTATGTCTGTTTGAAATCTCCTGCATAGTTAAATGAATTGTCATTTATATGATTGTATTTGATTCGTACTTGGCTTTTTCTTATGGAGCTGTTATTTGTACTATCTTTATAATACTTATGGTGTGCACAGGACCTATGCGGTTTTCACTGTGTGTTTTTAATCATTTGTTATCAATAAAGTCATCTCTTTTTATGATATACTGGCAGTGTGCATTCCTATCAGTGGTCTGCTTTTTTTTTCTTTTTTGTTTTGAATTCATGTATTGACCACTGGTTTACACCTCCGCCCTATATTCATTGAGGTATTAGCAGTGCACCAGTTCACATTATTCATTCTGTTATACCGCCATATAGTGCGTCTGCCATTGTCTAGCAGCGGTTTTAACACCTACTGCACTGTGGACTTTAAGCGGCGAACGCACTTATTTATTTAGTGCGTTCCGCCGTTCCTAACAGATACAGGTCAAAGATTCACAAACATAAGTCATATCAGTAACATTGGTGGCTGACCTGCTTATAGGATACTTGTACGGCTTACCTGAAGCCTGACATTGACAGGAGAAGGTGTCTCAGAATCCCGCTGACCATAAGACCTTACACTCTATAGGAGAAACTTACCCAGTTACTCTGGAGATGGAAAACGACTCTGCCATACAAGCTGTGCTCCACTGATCTGTGATGGCCAGGGTACTGACCACCACTGTATAAGCTATGACAATCCATAAGATATAGCTGCTGGCAATACGGGGAAGTCACTTAGCAATAAAAAAAACTGCATCAGCTCCCTCTCTGATGATTTCTCAAATGGTGAGAATTTGCATGAAATCACAAATTTGACTCAAACTCAATCCTCTGTGGATAGATCCACTCATCCCTACACAACATGTACTGTAATATGGAGAGAACTACAAACTGCAACAAATGTACATAGCCTAAAAGTTATGTGCCCACGTAGCGATTCTAAAGCAGAACATTCCTGAGCAGGATCACACACCCTGCTCCCGGGAAAACGCATGCGGTTTTTGACGCGCTTTTTTAAGCGTTGTCAAGCGTTTTTGCCCATACAATTGATGGTATGCTTAATCGCGGGCGATTCCGCAAAATCAATGAACATGCTGCGTTTTTTACCGCTAAGCTATTTCGCAGCGGTAAACGCACCATTGGCACAACATGTGCGTTTTCTGTTAGGAATGCATGGAATGCTTTTCTAAATCGTTTCCCCGGCATAATCCCACGTTTAAAATAGCCACGGAAACGCTTAATAAACGCTACGTGGGCACACAGCCTTAAGAATTTAAATGCAGATACAAAATTTTAACAGAGGTTAAAGTATTTAATATTCATACATTGCCCACTGTCAGATCTAGAGATCAGAGAATTTATTCCATTGGAATTTAATTCTCCTTGAATTGTACAAAAATTTGCATTCTTCACAGTACCATTCAGCTGTATAATATTGGGCTTGCTAAAGGTTAAATTAAAAAAAATTATCACCTCAATGCAAACCTGTCTTGCAGTCTCTGCAGCCCATCCTTACATCCCATGTTCCTCTTCTTTTCATCTTCCACTTTTTGCACACATCTTCTTTGGGATTCTTCAATCTGGGCAAAGAAATTCAGCCCAACCAGGTCTTTAACGTCATTGCACACCATGTCATTGTGAAATAAGTCATGATCAAGGTGCTAACTAGGTTTCAGGCAACACATGCCATATCATTGTGACGTCACGATGTGCACTGTGTTGGCATAGCTTGCAGTGATGTCAGAAGTCCCAGACCAGAGTGCAGAAAGCCAAAAAAGATGCATGCAACTGGGGAAAATGAGAAGAAAAGGCACGGAGCGGCAGGTAAGTGGCGAAGTGAGTATTCATTATTTTATTACATATTATGCTCTGTGGTCCGAAGAGACCCTACAACATACAGGTGCATCTCACAAAATTAGAATGTCATAAATTAACTTTTTAATGTCATTTCTTCAATACAAAAAGTGAAACTCATATATTATATAGAGTCATTACAAACAGAGTGATCTATTTCAAGTGTTTATTTCTGTTGATGATTATGGCTTACAGCCAATGAAAACCCAAAATCTCAGTAACTTAGAATACTTTATAACACCAGCTTAAAAAAGGATTTTAAAATCCAAAAAGTTGGCCTACCGAAATGTATGTTCAGTAAATGCACGCAATACTTGGTCGGGGCTCCTTTTGTATCAATTACTGCATCAATGCGACGTGGCATGGAGATGATCAGCCTGTGGCACTGCTGAGGTGTTATGGAAGCCCAGGTTGCTTTGATAGCAGCCATCAGCTTGTCTGCATTGTTGGGTCTGGTGTCTCTCATCTTCCTCTTGACAATACCCCATAGATTCTCTATGGGGTTAAGGTCAGGCGAGTTTGCTGGCCAATCAAGTACAGCGATACTGTTTTTAAACCAGGTATTGGTACTTTTGGCAGTGTGGACAGGTGCCAAGTCCTGCTGGAGAATGAAGCTTCCATCTCCAAAAAGCTTGTTGGCAGAGAGAAGCATGGGGTGCTGTAAAATTTCCTGTTAGACGGCTGTACTGACTTTGGTCTTGATAAAACACAGTGGACCTACACCAGCAGATGACATGGCTCCCCAAACCATCACTGATTGGTCATGAGTGACTTGACACAAGGAGTGCGAAACTTGTAGCCCATGTACTGGATATATCTGTGTGTGGTGGCTCTTGAAGCAATGACTCTAGCAGCAGTCTCACTCCTTGTGAATTTTCCCCCAAATTTTTGAATAGCCTTTTGTGAACAATCCTTTCAAGGCTGCGGTTATCCCGGTTGCTTGTGCACCTTTTTCTACCACTTTCTCCTTCCACTCAACTTTCCATTAATATGCTTGGATATAGCACTCTGTGAACAGCCAGCTTCTTTAGCAATGACCTTTTGTGGCTTACTCTCCTTGTGGAGTGTGTCAATGACTGCCTTCTGGACATCTGTCAGGTCAGCAGTCTTCCCCATGATTGTGGAGCCTACTGAAACAGACTAAGGGACCTTTTAAAACACTTAGGAAGCCTTTGCAGGTGTTTTTTGTTAATTATGCTAATTTTTCTAATTTACTGAGATAATGACTTTTGGGTTTTCATTGACTGTAAGCCAAAATCATCAACATTAACAGAAATAAACACTTGAAATAGATAACTGTTTGTAATGACTCTATATGAGTTGAAGAACTGAAATAAATAATAATATGGATAAATAATAATATGGATGTTGAAGAACTGAAATAAATTAACTTTTTGATGATATTCTTATTTTGTGAGAAGCACCTGTAATAAGGAACATCCAACTTCAACATGAATCAAATTTCCCTGTAAAAATGAAACAACTTGGCGAATTCACAACAGGGCAGATTCGATCAGCTACCAACATTACTTATGATACCCAGTCCTTTTGTCTGCCCTTATTCACACACTGATGTCAACTTTGACATGTGACAAGGTTTTTAATCTTAATGTACTGTCACACTTAGCGATGTACCAGCGATCCCGACCAGTGATATGACGCGGTCAGGATCGCTGGTGCATCGCTAAGTGGTCGCTAGTGAGCTGCCGCACAGGCAGATCTCACTAGCGACATCACTGGGGGCAGGGGTCGCTACTTACCTGTCACACCAGGCGATCCTGCGTCCTCCCGCCCGCGTCCACGCGTCACTCGTCTGCACAGCAGGAAGCTGATGACGAGAAACAGTCCAGCCTGTTCTCGCGTGGCCAGCGATAACCAGCGGGGGAGCTGGTTGTTGGTAAGTATCACACACAGCGATATCGCTAGCAATATCGCTATAACGTCACAAGTTATACCGATATTGCTTAGTGTGACAGTACCTTTAGACAGTGTAGGCCCGCCCTGATCAGAGTCACCTTGTCGATGGTGGGACAGCTTTTATGCTATATTTGATCAAATACAGTATTACTTGTGTGTGTGACTACATCCGTAGGGAGGAACTGGAAGAGAGGCTCTTCCGGCTGGTCCATGTCTCATTTCTTCTTCCTTTTTCTCCTTTGTGAAGGAAACATCTTTGCACTTCTTATAAAATTGCCACTTTGTGCAGGGTCTCTTTGACTCCCTGGAACCAGAGATCCAAGACTCTGTACCCAGGGCATGCCTATTATACTACTTAGTATTTTGCAGACTATTCCCTGGGATTCATTCTGTTGGGGCCATCCAGGAGGTCTGCCACTGTATGAACTGTTTGGCCTGCCAGGAGTCAGCCATTCAGTGGAGGGAGAGCATGTCCAGTCAGGAAAGCCACAGGCTGATCCACAACCTACTCAGAAACTATTTTATTTTGGACTGTCTGGATGATAACGATGAAAACTAAACCCTCTTCTCCTCATTGCCTTTCAATAAATCTTTGGGCCTGTTACTTCCCCTTTCCTACCTCCCTTTTCCCCTATCACATTTGTAATAATTTGTTGGTTGATTGTTATTATAACATGCCGGAGTGTTAATGCAGTTTGCACTGGGTCAAAGAACATTGTGTACTTATGCTTTGATGACTTATTGCTAATAAAGTTTTTTTCATAAAGTTTTTTTCAATCAAAAAATGTGTCACTTTCCATAACAACATATTATGTTATTTTTTTGGAATATTGGGCAGTTCATTTAGCAGAAATTTATTAGGAGCCAATTCAGTTCTCATATGCTATTGACAGATACAAACACCCAGAAATCACCTTCTTTTGAGAAAGTCAGACGCCTACAGCATTAAAATATTTGGGCTGTCGATCCTTCAGGTGATTCACAGAAATTAGTACTATTACAAATAGGAGAACAATTACCCCACAATTTGCTACTCAATTTCTCCTGAGTACAACTCTGTATGGAGCTGTACACTACTGTTTGGACACAATAGGGCTCGGCAGGGAAGGGCAAGGAGCTATTTGGTATTGAAACTTAGAATTAACTGGAATAATTTGTAGGCACCATATATCATTTTGATCCAGAGGTGACAAAACAGCACAAACTCAAAAAAATATATCTCCCTCTTTTGGAAACTACTCTCCGCAATGTGAGCACTTTGACCTCGCCGCGTAACCATAACTCCCAACTGTCCCAGATTCAGCGTACTGTCCCGATTTGACTGCCAAACTTTGCGGTTTTGTTTTTTCCTATATATACTGTATATATAGGCTTTTATGTGGAGTTGAAAGAAATAAATGTAAAAAAACAGCAGTTACCTCTTTAAGTTCAGATTAGAAGCTTTTCTGTACTATAAAAACCACATTTAAAAAAACTATGCTTCAAATCTGCACCAAAAATGCATCAAATAAGGGGAAAACGCATTAAAAAATGCAATAATCAGAGAAGATTATTGCATAGTTTGGTGCAGACCCCTTCAGAAAACAAAAAACACAGTATTTATGCAATGTGTGAACACGACTTTACACACACAAAAAATCCAGTTGTCATATGATGAAACTAAATGAAGATGAGAACGTTCTGGCTACTACAACTATGTATGAATGTATGAACAAAAAATAATATTCATGCTAGAAGTGAGCATGGTGCACAAACGACGCCACGATAACCTGGCTAATCAACAGCCGCATTGGGGACGCCGGAAGGTAAGAGATTTGCTAGCCTCGCATCCAGACACCAGGTATCATTGACCTGCATGTTGGCCTGGAATTCCATAAATTGATTCTCTCATCTCTAATTCTAAATGTCCCGGATACAGTGGGACAGTCTCGAATTTGGGTCTGCAGTCTGCAGTTTCGGGCTGAATGTCGATCACTACCCCTGTGACCCTCTGATATCTCCTCCTGCCAGCGAAGAAAGAAATTTCAAATGGGCGCACCGCATGGTTTGTCCCTCTTTCTCTTCTATATAAGATGAGGGGGTATGTGATTGGGTAACTCTGCCTGACCCTGACTGGTTCATTCCACTATACTATGAGTGGATAATACCCCTAGACTATTATTGTCTTCTCTATTTCATTTTCAGAGCCAAGTAGGAAACAACATAGGGACCTTTTAATTGAAAAATAGCGTGAAATTATTAACAGTAATCATCAGTAGCACAGGCTTATACTTTTTAGAATTTGCAAAAATAAGTTACATTTTTAATTATGTCATAATATATTTCATTATTTTTGAGACAAGTGGATTAACCCTTTTTAATCTCCTCGTTGCCATCTGAGAATGCCTTTTTGAGGAAACACTGCCATGGAAGAACCATCTGAAAGACCATATTGTACAAGGGTAAAAGCTGTATCCTTGCCACCTGCTGGGCACTGTTTATGTGAATATACTACTAGAAAGCAAATGGATGTCAAGGTTATTTCTGTGTAGCCTAAAAAAAGCTTTTCACAGTTTTTTAATCTACATTACTGTCTTTCTTTGGGGTAAACAGCATAATACTGGTCTTTCACAAAACGCAAGGGTGAGTTTTATGCAACACATACACAAATGCAAAGTCTCTGTTTTCACTATGTCTACTCAGGGTCAACCGAAAAGAGGTTTATTTTTCTCCACAGTACAAAATGAGACAAAGTCAGTTACGTTGTATATTAAAAGATCTCTCTCTTAATAATTTCCAAATTATACATTAGCCATGGACTCTAGCTTATATTGCATTCTCTTGATTTCCAAATATTATGTCAATCATTCCCATTTCACATCAATTATTCATAGCTGTCTATTGTAAAAGAGAGAATACATGGAAAAGTGCAGAAAAAAATATCAATACCAATCATTGGCATCTCTGTGATTGAGCTATGCACCATGATAGAGAAAAAAGAAATAAAAAAAATATGTGAGGTCCCCTCTATTTTTGATAACACACGCAGGTAAAACAGACAGAGACAGAGCCTGTGCGCTGTCTTTTTTTCATTATTTAAATAAATAATTTAAAAATCTATTGTGTTCCCCCGTTTTTGGTAACCAGCCACGTTAAAGCAGAGGGTGGGTGTTCTCAGGCTGGAAAAGTCCACAGATATTTGGCTCTCCTCAGCCTAAAATTAGCTGCTTTGCCTGGTTCTTTCTGCTTGCCTTGGTGCAATGTCAAGTAAGTTAACATTTGGGGTTGATGTCAGCTGTGAAATATCAGCTGACATCAAGCCCAGAGGTTAGTAATAGGGCGGCGTCTATTAAACACCACCATTACTAACCCGGTAAATGAATAGTTAAAAAAGACAAACAAAAAAATCTTATTTGAATAAAGACTCCACCACACTCCCTTGTTTACCCATTTAGTAAACAAAAATAAATCCAGGAAGTTCCGACGGTAGTCCAATAGTGAAATGTCCCACGACACCCATCGAATCCTATGGAATCTCATTGTGAGACCATTCTCAGAGCGAAGCTCAACAGAGTTACTCGAAGGCAGTGGCAGGCATTTCACTATTCGATTACCATCGGAATTTCCTGGATTTATTTTTAATTAATAAATGGGTAAACAAGTAAGTGTGGCAAGAGTCTTTATTCAAATAAAATATTTTTTTCTGTGTGTTTATTTATTTTTAACACTAAGTTAGGAATGGGTGTGTCTGACTGACCCCTCTCCAATTCTAACCACTGGGCTTGGTGTCAGCCAGCTGCTGACATCAACACCAAAAACAATTTCCCCGATTGCTACTGCACCAGGGCAATCGGGAAGAGCCGAGGCAAAGCGCCAGAATTGACCCATCAAATATGATGCAGGCTGATACACACATGGTCAAAATTGTTGGTGCCCCTCGTTTAATGACAGAAAATCCCACAATGGTGACAGAAATAACTTGAATATGACAAAAGTAATAATAACTAAAAAATCTATGATAATGAACAAATGAAAGTCAGGCAGGCATTGCTTTTCAACCATGCTTCCACAGAATAAAATAATAATTATTATTATTATATGTTTCATTTTTCCGTATGTGAACATAGAGCTGATGTGCCTTGCCAAAAATTTCAATTTTTGTTTCATCTGCCCAAAGAACATTCTCCCAGAAGCTTTGTGGCTTGTCAACATGTAGTTTGGCAAATTCCAGTGTGGCTTTTTATGACTTTTTTCAACAATGGTGTCCTCCTTGGTCGTTTCCCATGAAGTTCACTTTGGCTCATACAATGACTGAAGGTGCAATCTGACACTGATGTTCCTTGAGCTTGAAGTTCACCTTTAATCTGTTTAGACATTTTTCTGGGCTCTTTTGTTACCATTCGTATTATCCGTATCTGATTTGTTATCAATTTTCCTCCTGCGGCCACACCCAGGGAGGTTGGCTACAGTCTCATGGAGCTTACATTTCTGAATATGTGCAACTGTGGTCACAGGGACATCAAGCTGCTTGGAAATGGTCTTTTAACTTTTACCTTTTAACATGTTTATCTATAATTTTCTTTCTAATCTCCTGAGACAACTCTTTCCTTTGCTTCCTCTGGTCCATATTGAGTATGATACACACCATGTCACCAAACAGCAGAGTGAGTATTTGTAGCCCTCTATACAGGCCACTCACTGATTCCAAGATTGTAGACACCTGTGATGCTAATTAGTGGAAACACTGTGATTTAACGTGTCTCTTTTGTCACATGATTTTCAGGGGTAATTCTGTCCAGGCCTAATTCATGAGTTTTATTTTTTTAATTTCTGTGGAAGCATGGTTGAAAAGCAATGTCTGACTTTCATTTGTTCATTATCATAGATTGTTTAGGTATTATTACTGTTGTCAGATTTTTTCTGTCATTAAACGAGGGGTACCAACAATTTTTACGTGTGTATTTGTAGGTTGGGAATGACTGAGTAACCATGGGAATGACCCAGTAACCATGACCCTCACAACCTATTAAAATCACCCCCAGATTTCTGCTTTGCCTTTGCTGGATAAAAATGGGGGGACCCTAAAAAATTATATGAGGTCACTCCAGTTTTTAATAATCAGCTAAGGCAAAGCAGACAGCTGGGGGGCTGATATTAATAGGCTGTAAAGGGTCATGGATATTGGCCTTCCCCACAATTCCATTACCCTGACTACCAGGGCAGTCAAGAAAAGCCAAGGCTAAGCACCATGGATGTGCCATTTCTGGGGTGGCTGATGGCAGGCCTTATTAGGCTCAGAAGGATCAAATATCCATGGCCTTTTCCAGCCTAATACTATCAGCCCACAGCTGTCTGCTTTTCCATAGCTGGTTATTAAAAATAGAGGCAACCCCATGTCATATTTTAGGGTCCTCCCATTTTAAATAAACAATAAAGTTAAAGCTGACAGTTGGGGCTGAAGTTAATAGTTTGGAAAGGTCCTAGAATATTGACCCCTTTCCAGAATAATAAGACTAGCTCACAGCTGTCTGCTTTCACTGGGCTGGTTATAAAAATTGGGGGAAACCCATGTATTTTTTTTATTTATTTGTATTTTTAATTTATCTATTTATTAATAAGTAATAAATAAATAAATGAAAATACTGGTGTGGGGTCCCCCCTATTTTTAATAACGTGCTAAATGAAAGCAGACAGCTGTGGGCTGATATTAATAGCCTGAAAATTCCCATGGTTATTGGGCCATTTCAACATACAAATATCAGCCTGTAGCCACTGCAGAAATGGCACATCATATTTAATGCACCAAATTCTGGAGCTTAGCCTCAGCTCTTCCTGATTTCCCTGGTGCGGTGGCATTTGTGGTAATTGTTTTTGGGGTTAGTAACTATCCCAGTGGTAAAAATAAATAAACACACTCAGAACTTTTTTTTATTTGATTAAAGATGCTTCCACACTAGCCCTCATAGACCCATTTATTAATTAAATAATCCCATAGTAATGCCACTATGCACAGGAGCCAACTGATGAATACTCTCATCAGCATCGCCTGCTTTCTTTGCTATCAGTGAGAGCAGGAGATGATGATGACAGTAGTCATCATCAGCTGGCACCTGACCAGCGGTAACCTTGTCACGGCTGGTCACAGCTGCTGACTCACACACTGTCCTCTGTGTGACAGTGTGGGAACTGCGATACCTAGTGGCTGTGACAGCCTGTAACTTCAGTAATGTTACCACCGGTCAGAGCCTGTGTTTCCCACGCTGTAAGAGCCTGGGAACTGCCGAATGTTTGGGCCCCCCAATGACTTGAATAGGAAAGAGGATCAATCTTGGGTACTGTTCTGTTACCTGAACCAAACTATTTTTTAAAGTTCGGCCAACCGTGATGAACCTGAACATCTGTTCATCCCTACTGATGACCCCCATGCATATAATTACGATCCTCCTGTGAACGCCAGCTTGTGCTATTCATAGATCGCGGTTTCTGCTATGCATTGCAGTGCTTAAGCATTGCTATGTATAGCACAAGTGATTGGACAATCACTGCTTCAAGCCCCCTAAAGAGATTAACAAATACAGTAAAAAGGAAAAAAAATTTTTGTAAATCTGAAAAAAATAAAAAAACAGAAAAGTTCAAACCCCACTTTTGCCCTATTGAAAATAAAATAATAATAAAAAAAAAAATACACATATTTGGTATCGTTGCACTCAAAAATGTCCAATCGATCAAAATATAAAATAAACTAATCAGATTGGTAAACAGCATAACTAGAAAAAAAATTGAAACGCCACAATTACATTTTCTTGGCTGCTGAAACTTTGCAAAAAAAATGCAATAAGGCAATAAAAACATCATATTGTTCCCAAAATCAGTAAAAATGTCAGCTCAGGGCACAAAAAATGAGCCCACACACACTTGAAAATTAAAAATGCTATGGGTCTTGGAAAATGGCAAGAAAAGCAAACATTTTTCATTCAAATTTCAATTTTTTTTCACCAGTTAAGTTTAAAAAAAAAATCTAGCCATGTTTGTTATCTGCATACTTGTTACTAACCTGGAGAATCATATTGCCAAGTCAGTTTTACCATATAGTGAACAAGGTAAATAAAAAAAAACCCAAAAAACAATTATTGAATTGCATTTTATTTTGCAATTTCTCGTCACTTGGAATTTTTTTTTCCCGTTTTCCAGTACACTATATGGTAAAATGACTGATGTCTAGAGTTGAGCGATACCAGCCGATACTTGAAAATATCGGATCAAAATGGATCGGCCGATCTTAAAAAAAAATATCGGTATCGCCGATTCCGATACCGGGAACCAATGCAAGTCAATGGGGCCAAAATATCGGAATTAAAAAAAACCCTTTCTTTCCTTGTAGGTTAATTCTACATGAAGAAAAACAACTAAGAATAATGTAGAATGTATTGTGGGAGGTGGAGGAGACATTAAAGCCATAGAGTTTTAGCCCAATCAAAAGGAATAGCAGGAATTAAACTTTTTTTTTAAAGACGTTAGGAGTTACAAAGATATTGACTATGTTAGCCTCATTTATATTTTGCCAGACATGTATGTCTTCTTCTTCTTTCTTCTTCTTTCTTATTCTTCTTCCCTTTTTTACCTTCTTCTTCTTCTTCTTATTCCTTTTTTTACATTCTTCTTCTTCTTCTTCCTTTTTTTACATTCTTCTACTTCCTTTTTTTACATTCTTCTTCTTCTTCCTTTTTTTACATTCTTCTTCTTATTCCTTTTTTTACATTCTTCTTCTTCTTCCTTTTTTAAATTCTTCTACTTCCTTTTTTTACATTCTTCTTCTTCCTTTTCTTACATTCTTCATATTCTTCTTATTCAACAATTATTATTCTACATATTCAACTTCTTCATCTTCTTCCTATTCTTCTTCATCATATTCTTGTTTGTGTCAGGCATTCCTGTAGTTGTTATCTAGAAAAGTTAGAAGTTTACACCTTCCGTTCTGCCTGTCACAGGATTTGTCCGCGTTCAGTTTGGCCTGCAGCAGCAGGCCTTTTCCAGGGGCACCACGAGGAGGAACGGACTCACCCCCATACACTGCTTAGTCTTCTTCTGCTTATAAATAAGATAATATCATTTGCTCAGAGTATTAGTCTTATGCTTAATGTTCTTCTGCTTTGTTTTTTTTATGCTTCTTTGTCTTCTCTCTCTTGTTGTTCTGCATCTTGGTGGTTGTCTTCCTGTTCTTTGTCCTCTTGAACCAGCTGATGGTACTGGCACCCGGAGGGGCAGCAGAAGGAACAAGAGCCAATGGCACTACCGAGGACCAGCTGACGGTGCTGGAACCCGGTTACTAAGCAGGAGGTACCTGTGCTACAAAGCACTACCAAGGACCAGCAGACGTTGCCGGAACTCGGATACCGAGATGGAGGCACCTAGGCCAAAGGCTCTGACGAGAACCAGCTGACGGTGCTGGAACCCGGAGGGGTAGCATAAGCTGCAAGAGCAAATGTAAATAGCGAGGACCAGCTGACAGTGCTGGCACCCGGAGGGGCAGCAGAAGGAATAAGAGCCAATGGCACAACCGAGGACCAGCTGACGGTGCTGGAACCCGGTTACTAAGCAGGAGGTACCTGTGCTACAAAGCACTACCAAGGACCAGCAGACGTTGCCGGAACTCGGATACCGAGATGGAGGCACCTAGGCCAAAGGCTCTGACGAGAACCAGCTGACGGTGCTGGAACCCGGAGGGGTAGCATAAGCTGCAAGAGTAAATGTAAATAGCGAGGACCAGCTGACAGTGCTGGCACCCGGAGGGGCAGCAGAAGGAATAAGAGCCAATGGCACAACCGAGGACCAGCTGACGGTGCTGGAACCCGGTTACTAAGCAGGAGGTACCTGTGCTACAAAGCACTACCAAGGACCAGCAGACGTTGCCGGAACTCGGATACCGAGATGGAGGCACCTAGGCCAAAGGCTCTGACGAGAACCAGCTGACGGTGCTGGAACCCGGAGGGGTATCAGATGTTACCCCTGAAAAGCAAAGTTGGCATGCCGCAAGCTGGCCGCAGTTACCGAATCACACAGTCCTACAGGGGGTGCTTGTCCTACTGGCACTATGGAACAAGCCTTTCTTACCAGAACCCGCAGTCCACATAGGAAGCACCTAAACTGCTGGCACCCTAGCCTCGGCTAACCCAACCGCAACACGACATGGCAACTTGGGGTGGCAAACTGACATTGACACTTCCCGGAAACAGCAGGCAGGGCTGGAACCAAGCTGGGCAGGAGGGAGTACCCGTGCCAAAGTCAGTTATGAGCAGCAACTGGCGATGTTGGAGCCCAGGACAAGCACTTAGCAGGCTGAGGCCTGATGTGCTGTCAATTGGGAGGCAGCAGGACAGATTGCCATCAAAACAGCAGGGGAACAGCTGACGTTACTGAACCCCACAAACACAGGAGCTAGTGTTTTACTCTGTGAAGACGGCATAATGGGAATGTGGACAGAGCAGGCGACATTGCCGGACACACATCAGGGGATTAACTGACCGGACTGAACACCTGTAACACAGGAACAAGTGTGGATTGTGCAGACGCCACTTCGGAGCTGTAACTGGCAGGGTTGGAGGACAGGGGAAATACGAGAGACAGTGGAGCCACAGGCCTAATTGGAGCACGGTTAAAAATCAGTAGTGGTACGACTGTGTAGGCAGCAGGAGACTTTGCCATCTACACAGCAGGGGATCAGCTGACGTTACTGAACCCCACTGAGACACGGGAGCAAGTGTCTCTTTCCGTGTGGACGGCACTTCCGAACTACAACTGGCTGTGTTGAAGCCCAGGAAATTGGAGGGTGTAGGCAGAGGCCTACTGTATTTTGAATGAGGTGACAGCAGGAGAGACTGCCATCCACACAGCAGGGGATCAGCTGACGTTACTGAACCCCACTGAGACACGGGAGCAAGTATCTCTTTCCGTGTGGACGGCACTTCCGAACTACAACTGGCTGTGTTGAAGCCCAGGAAATAGGAGGGTGTAGGCAGAGGCCTACTGTATTTTGAATGAGGTGACAGCAGGAGAGACTGCCATCCACACAGCAGGGGATCAGCTGACGTTACTGAACCCCACTGAGACACGGGAGCAAGTATCTCTTTCTGTGTGGACGGCACTTCCGAACTACAACTGGCTGTGTTGAAGCCCAGGAAATTGGAGGGTGTAGGCAGAGGCCTACTGTATTTTGAATGAGGTGACAGCAGGAGAGACTGCCATCCACACAGCAGGGGATCAGCTGACGTTACTGAACCCCACTGAGACACGGGAGCAAGTATCTCTTTCCGTGTGGACGGCACTTCCGAACTACAACTGGCTGTGTTGAAGCCCAGGAAATAGGAGGGTGTAGGCAGAGGCCTACTGTATTTTGAATGAGGTGACAGCAGGAGAGACTGCCATCCACACAGCAGGGGATCAGCTGACGTTACTGAACCCCACTGAGACACGGGAGCAAGTATCTCTTTCCGTGTGGACGGCACTTCCGAACTACAACTGGCTGTGTTGAAGCCCAGGAAATATGAGGGTGTAGGCAGAGGCCTACTGTATTTTGAATGAGGTGACAGCAGGAGAGACTGCCATCCACACAGCAGGGGATCAGCTGACGTTACTGAACCCCACTGAGACACGGGAGCAAGTGTCTCTTTCCGTGTGGACGGCACTTCCGAACTACAACTGGCTGTGTTGAAGCCCAGGAAATAGGAGGGTGTAGGCAGAGGCCTACTGTATTTTGAATGAGGTGACAGCAGGAGAGACTGCCATCCACACAGCAGGGGATCAGCTGACGTTACTGAACCCCACTGAGACACGGGAGCAAGTGTCTCTTTCCGTGTGGACGGCACTTCCGAACTACAACTGGCTGTGTTGAAGCCCAGGAAATAGGAGGGTGTAGGCAGAGGCCTACTGTATTTTGAATGAGGTGACAGCAGGAGAGACTGCCATCCACACAGCAGGGGATCAGCTGACGTTACTGAACCCCACTGAGACACGGGAGCAAGTGTCTCTTTCCGTGTGGACGGCACTTCCGAACTACAACTGGCTGTGTTGAAGCCCAGGAAATAGGAGGGTGTAGGCAGAGGCCTACTGTATTTTGAATGAGGTGACAGCAGGAGAGACTGCCATCCACACAGCAGGGGATCAGCTGACGTTACTGAACCCCACTGAGACACGGGAGCAAGTGTCTCTTTCCGTGTGGACGGCACTTCCGAACTACAACTGGCTGTGTTGAAGCCCAGGAAATAGGAGGGTGTAGGCAGAGGCCTACTGTATTTTGAATGAGGTGACAGCAGGAGAGACTGCCATCCACACAGCAGGGGATCAGCTGACGTTACTGAACCCCACTGAGACACGGGAGCAAGTGTCTCTTTCCGTGTGGACGGCACTTCCGAACTACAACTGGCTGTGTTGAAGCCCAGGAAATAGGAGGGTGTAGGCAGAGGCCTACTGTATTTTGAATGAGGTGACAGCAGGAGAGACTGCCATCCACACAGCAGGGGATCAGCTGACGTTACTGAACCCCACTGAGACACGGGAGCAAGTGTCTCTTTCCGTGTGGACTGCACTTCCGAACTACAACTGGCTGTGTTGAAGCCCAGGAAATTGGAGGGTGTAGGCAGAGGCCTACTGTATTTTGAATGAGGTGACAGCAGGAGAGACTGCCATCCACACAGCAGTGGATCAGCTGACGTTACTGAACCCCACTGAGACACGGGAGCAAGTGTCTCTTTCCGTGTGGACGGCACTTCCGAACTACAACTGGCTGTGTTGAAGCCCAGGAAATAGGAGGGTGTAGGCAGAGGCCTACTGTATTTTGAATGAGGTGACAGCAGGAGAGACTGCCATCCACACAGCAGGGGATCAGCTGACGTTACTGAACCCCACTGAGACACGGGAGCAAGTGTCTCTTTCCGTGTGGACGGCACTTCCGAACTACAACTGGCTGTGTTGAAGCCCAGGAAATTGGAGGGTGTAGGCAGAGGCCTACTGTATTTTGAATGAGGTGACAGCAGGAGAGACTGCCATCCACACAGCAGGGGATCAGCTGACGTTACTGAACCCCACTGAGACACGGGAGCAAGTGTCTCTTTCCGTGTGGACGGCACTTCCGAACTACAACTGGCTGTGTTGAAGCCCAGGAAATAGGAGGGTGTAGGCAGAGGCCTACTGTATTTTGAATGAGGTGACAGCAGGAGAGACTGCCATCCACACAGCAGGGGATCAGCTGACGTTACTGAACCCCACTGAGACACGGGAGCAAGTGTCTCTTTCCGTGTGGACGGCACTTCCGAACTACAACTGGCTGTGTTGAAGCCCAGGAAATAGGAGGGTGTAGGCAGAGGCCTACTGTATTTTGAATGAGGTGACAGCAGGAGAGACTGCCATCCACACAGCAGGGGATCAGCTGACGTTACTGAACCCCACTGAGACACGGGAGCAAGTGTCTCTTTCCGTGTGGACGGCACTTCCGAACTACAACTGGCTGTGTTGAAGCCCAGGAAATATGAGGGTGTAGGCAGAGGCCTACTGTATTTTGAATGAGGTGACAGCAGGAGAGACTGCCATCCACACAGCAGGGGATCAGCTGACGTTACTGAACCCCACTGAGACACGGGAGCAAGTGTCTCTTTCCGTGTGGACGGCACTTCCGAACTACAACTGGCTGTGTTGAAGCCCAGGAAATAGGAGGGTGTAGGCAGAGGCCTACTGTATTTTGAATGAGGTGACAGCAGGAGAGACTGCCATCCACACAGCAGGGGATCAGCTGACGTTACTGAACCCCACTGAGACACGGGAGCAAGTGTCTCTTTCCGTGTGGACGGCACTTCCGAACTACAACTGGCTGTGTTGAAGCCCAGGAAATAGGAGGGTGTAGGCAGAGGCCTACTGTATTTTGAATGAGGTGACAGCAGGAGAGACTGCCATCCACACAGCAGGGGATCAGCTGACGTTACTGAACCCCACTGAGACACGGGAGCAAGTGTCTCTTTCCGTGTGGACTGCACTTCCGAACTACAACTGGCTGTGTTGAAGCCCAGGAAATTGGAGGGTGTAGGCAGAGGCCTACTGTATTTTGAATGAGGTGACAGCAGGAGAGACTGCCATCCACACAGCAGTGGATCAGCTGACGTTACTGAACCCCACTGAGACACGGGAGCAAGTGTCTCTTTCCGTGTGGACGGCACTTCCGAACTACAACTGGCTGTGTTGAAGCCCAGGAAATTGGAGGGTGTAGGCAGAGGCCTACTGTATTTTGAATGAGGTGACAGCAGGAGAGACTGCCATCCACACAGCAGTGGATCAGCTGACGTTACTGAACCCCACTGAGACACGGGAGCAAGTGTCTCTTTCCGTGTGGACGGCACTTCCGAACTACAACTGGCTGTGTTGAAGCCCAGGAAATAGGAGGGTGTAGGCAGAGGCCTACTGTATTTTGAATGAGGTGACAGCAGGAGAGACTGCCATCCACACAGCAGGGGATCAGCTGACGTTACTGAACCCCACTGAGACACGGGAGCAAGTATCTCTTTCCATGTGGACGGCACTTCCGAGCTACAACTGGCTGAGTTGAAGCCCAGGAAATAGGAGGGTGTAGGCAGAGGCCTACTGTCTTTGGAATGCGGAGACAGCAGGAGAGACTGCCATCTCCACAGCAGGGGAACAGCTGGCATTGCTGAACCCCACTAACACTTGAACGAATGTGTTTGGCTCTGTGGAGACGACACTTCTGAACACCAACTGACGCTGTTGGAGCCCAGGATTAGGCGAGGAGCAGGCTGGGGCCTACTGGATTTTGAATGAGGTGACAGCAGGAGAGACTGCCATCCACACAGCAGGGGATCAGCTGACGTTACTGAACCCCACTGAGACACGGGAGCAAGTATCTCTTTCCATGTGGACGGCACTTCCGAGCTACAACTGGCTGAGTTGAAGCCCAGGAAATAGGAGGGTGTAGGCAGAGGCCTACTGTCTTTGGAATGCGGAGACAGCAGGAGAGACTGCCATCTCCACAGCAGGGGAACAGCTGGCAGTGCTGAACCCCACTAACACTTGAACGAATGTGTTTGGCTCTGTGGAGACGACACTTCTGAACACCAACTGACGCTGTTGGAGCCCAGGATTAGGCGTGGAGCAGGCTGGGGCCTACTGGATTTTGGCAGGTGAAGGCAGCAGGAGACTTGCCATCTCCACAGCAGGGGAACAGCTGGCAGTGCTGAACCCCACTAACACTTGAACGAATGTGTTTGGCTCTGTGGAGACGACACTTCTGAACACCAACTGACGCTGTTGGAGCCCAGGATTAGGCGAGGAGCAGGCTGGGGCCTACTGGATTTTGGCAGGTGAAGGCAGCAGGAGACTTGCCATCTCCACAGCAGGGGAACAGCTGGCAGTGCTGAACCCCACTAACACTTGAACGAATGTGTTTGGCTCTGTGGAGACGACACTTCTGAACACCAACTGACGCTGTTGGAGCCCAGGATTAGGCGTGGAGCAGGCTGGGGCCTACTGGATTTTGGCAGGTGAAGGCAGCAGGAGACTTGCCATCTCCACAGCAGGGGAACAGCTGGCAGTGCTGAAACCCACTAACACTCGAACGAATGTGTTTGGCTCTGTGGAGACGACACTTCTGAACACCAACTGACGCTGTTGGAGCCCAGGATTAGGCGAGGAGCAGGCTGGGGCCTACTGGATTTTGGCAGGTGAAGGCAGCAGGAGACTTGCCATCTCCACAGCAGGGGAACAGCTGGCAGTGCTGAACCCCACTAACACTTGAACGAATGTGTTTGGCTCTGTGGAGACGACACTTCTGAACACCAACTGACGCTGTTGGAGCCCAGGATTAGGCGTGGAGCAGGCTGGGGCCTACTGGATTTTGGCAGGTGAAGGCAGCAGGAGACTTGCCATCTCCACAGCAGGGGAACAGCTGGCAGTGCTGAAACCCACTAACACTCGAACGAATGTGTTTGGCTCTGTGGAGACGACACTTCTGAACACCAACTGACGCTGTTGGAGCCCAGGATTAGGCAAGGAGCAGGCTGGGGCCTACTGGATTTTGGCAGGTGAAGGCAGCAGGAGACTTGCCATCTCCACAGCAGGGGAACAGCTGGCAGTGCTGAACCCCACTAACACTTGAACGAATGTGTTTGGCTCTGTGGAGACGACACTTCTGAACACCAACTGACGCTGTTGGAGCCCAGGATTAGGCGTGGAGCAGGCTGGGGCCTACTGGATTTTGGCAGGTGAAGGCAGCAGGAGACTTGCCATCTCCACAGCAGGGGAACAGCTGGCAGTGCTGAAACCCACTAACACTCGAACGAATGTGTTTGGCTCTGTGGAGACGACACTTCTGACCACCAACTGACGCTGTTGGAGCCCAGGATTAGGCGAGGAGCAGGCTGGGGCCTACTGGATTTTGGCAGGTGAAGGCAGCAGGAGACTTGCCATCTCCACAGCAGGGGAACAGCTGGCAGTGCTGAACCCCACTAACACTTGAACGAATGTGTTTGGCTCTGTGGAGACGACACTTCTGAACACCAACTGACGCTGTTGGAGCCCAGGATTAGGCGTGGAGCAGGCTGGGGCCTACTGGATTTTGGCAGGTGAAGGCAGCAGGAGACTTGCCATCTCCACAGCAGGGGAACAGCTGGCAGTGCTGAACCCCACTAACACTTGAACGAATGTGTTTGGCTCTGTGGAGACGACACTTCTGAACACCAACTGACACTGTTGGAGCCCAGGATTACGCATGCCGCATGCAGAGGCCAATGGGCAGCGGTTTTTATGGAGGTTGTGGACTACTACTGATTCTAACCATGCTCCACTTAGGCCTCTGGCTCCACTGTCTCTACTATTTACCCTGGCCTCCAACCCCGCCAGCTACATCTCTGAAGTGGCGTCAGCACAATCTACACTTGTTCCTGTGTTACTGGTGCTCAGTCCCGTCAGTTGATCCCCTGATGTTTGTCCGGCAAGTTCGCCAGCTCTGTCCTCATTCCCACTACTGGTTATGGGAATGTGGACAGAGCAGGAGACCTTGCCGGACACACATCAGGGGATAAACTGATGGGACTGAGCCACAGGAACACAGGAACAAGTGTAGATTGTGCTGACGCCACTTCAGAGATGTAGATGGCGGGGTTGGAGGTCAGGGGAAATAGTAGAGACAGTGGAGCCAGAGACTTAAGTTGGGCACGGTTAAAAATCAGTAGTGGTTTGAATGTTGATGGAGCTGGTGACTTTGCCGTCCACACAGCAGGGGATCAGCTGGCATTACTGAACCCCACTAACACAGGAGCTAGTGTGTTTCTCTGTGCAGACGACACATCTGAGCGACAACTGGCTGTGTTGAAGCACAGGGATTATAGTTCAGGTGGTAGAAAAATGAACACACCAGCAGACCTGGATACAGTTGCCAACCACTAATTTAGTCTGTAAGAGGAATGGCAAAGTCTTTTGAGATCCAGGCCTTGTTCATTTTCAGAAAAGTCAGCCGGTCAACATTATCGGAAGATAGTCGCGTGCGACGGTCTGTTAGTACACCACCTGCGGCACTAAAGACACGTTCCGATAATACACTGGCAGCAGGGCAAGCCAGCACCTCCAATGCATACTGGCTAAGCTCTGGCCATGTATCCAGCTTAGAGACCCAAAACTTGAAGGGGGAAGAGCCATCTGGGAGTACAGCGACAGGGCAAGACATGTAGTCTGACACCATCTGACGGAAGCGTTGCCTCCTGCTGACTCGAGGCGTCGCTGATGGTGTAGACAATTGTGGTGGACACACAAAACTTTGCCACATTTGGGCCATAGTGGTCTTGCCTTGTGCTGCGGCGCTGCCTCTGCTCCCTCTTTGTGCAGAGTTTCCTCCACTGCCTCGACGCACAGAGCTGCTTTTTAAAGCAATAGCAACAATGCTGTCGGGTGGAATGGAAAACATTATGGACTGCACCAGTGACTCTTCGTACTCCCGCATTTTACGCTCCCGGTTCAACGTTGGTATGAGCCTTTGTACGCTGTCCCGGTAGCGAGGATCTAGGAGGGTGTACACCCAATAATCAGCCGAGACGAGAATGTGGGCGATGCGGCGGTCGTTTCTCAGGCACTGCAGCATGAAATCAACCATGTGCTGCAGACTCCCAACTGCCAAAGAACCGCTGTCCCCTGTTTGAGGCGTGACCTCGGCCTGCTCTGCATCACCCCACCCTCGCTGTACATACTGAGTAGAGGTTTGTGTACCTCCCTCCTCTGGAGAGATGTCTTCCTCCTCCATCGACTCCTCCTCATCCTCCTCACAAAGTGTCCCCTGCCTAGGCCTTTGTGAGGAAACACGTAGCGCAGACTGTCCAGAAGCAGATGGCATTTGGGACTCCTCATCCTCCACCTCTTCCGAAACCTCATCCCTTAGTGCTTGCAGTGTTTGTTGAAGCAGGCAGATAAGGGGGACAGTCATGCTGACTAGTGCATCATCTGCACTCGCCATCCGCGTGGATTCATCGAAGGCACGCAAAACGAGGCAGATGTCCTTCATAGAGGCCCACTCAATGGTGCTGAAGTGTGAACGGCGCACAGTGCGACTTGTTTGCGCCTGATGCAGCTGGTACTCCATGACTGCTGCCTGCTGCTCACACAACCGCTCCAACATATGTAACGTTGAATTCCACCGGGTGGGTAGGTCACATATGATGCGATGTTCCGGAAGGCCAAATCATCGCTGCAGAGCAGCGAGGCGCGATCTTGCCGTGCTGGAACGTCGCAAGTGAGCGCACTCTATGCGGACCTTGTGCAACAGTGCATCAAGATCCGGATAGTCCCTCAGAAAGCTCTGCACGACCAAGTTAAGAACATGTGCCAGACATGGGATGTGTGTGAGGTTGCCTAGGCCAAGAGCTGCCACCAGATTTCGGCCATTGTCACACACTACCAAGCCCGGCTGGAGATTCGCTGGCCCAAACCACACATCGCTCTCCAGCTTGATAGCATTCCAGAGCTCCTGCGCTGTGTGGCTTCGATTCCCCAAAGAAATTAATTTGAGTACAGCCTGTTGACGTTTGGCCACGGCTGTGCTCATATCGGTCGTAACAGGCTCCTGCTCTGCTGTTTCTGAGGAACTTGAGTAGGAGGAGGAGTCTATGTGTACAGACTGGAGTCCTGCAATCCGTGGCGTTGGAAGAACACGTACAGCGCCACTCTCCAGATCCGTACCCGGCTCCACAACATTGACCCAGTGGGCAGTGAGGGAAAGGTATCGTCCCTGTCCATGGTTACTGGTCCACGCATCGGTGGTCAGGTGGACCTTGCTACTAACGACGTTTAGTAGCGCATGTTTTATTTTGCCCTCAACATGTTTCTGCAGGGCAGGGACGGCTCGCCTGCTGAAATAAAAGCGGCTGGGCATGTTGTATTGGGGGACTGCCAATGCCATTAAGTCCCGGAAGGTGTCAGTGTCCACCAGCCTGAATGACAGCATTTCAACTGCCAGAAGTTTGGCAATGCCAGCATTCAGAGACTGTGCTCGGGGATGGTTTGCCGAGTAAGGGCGCCTTTTATCCCATGCCTGTGCTACCGATGGCTGTGATGGATGGGAACGTGCTGCTATGGGTGTAATCTGACAGGGTCTCCGGACAACAGTGGCAGAGGTTCTTCCTTGGCGATCCTGTGAGGAAGCCGAACCAGCAGTGTCTGAGCTGGAGGAAGAGGCCCCAACACGAACTGAAGAGGTGGTAGGTGGTGCTGTACGTTGGCCTACGTCTTCAGGGTGTCTCTGCAACTCCAACTCGTGCTTGGTGCGCACATGTTTCCACATATTTGTGGTATTGAGGTTGCTGACATTTCTCCCTCTTTTGACTCTCTGATGACACAGCTTGCATTTGACAAAGCAAATGTCATCTGCAACTGTGTCAAAAAAGGACCACGCACTGCAACTCTTGGGAGCGCCCGGTTTGCCTTTGGAATGAGGAATGCTCCTAACGGGTGCCGAAGTGGAGGGTACAGGCAACCAAGTCTTCCCCCTCCCTCTGCCTCCTGTTTTGGCCGGTAGGGGAATCTCTTCCTCCGAGCTGCTCCCACCACCTTCCTGTTCCTCACGCCATGATGGGTCAAGGACCTCATCATCTTCCCTCCCCTCTTCAAACAGCTGCTTCTCCGGGGTTGTCTCGCCAGCACCGTACGCACCAGAAAGTGGCAACTGAGTCTCGTCATCATCTGATGCGTACTGAGGTGTGCTGACCATAGGCACTGGCCCACTCGACTCTTCAGATTCAGAGGGACAAAGAAGTTGCGCATCACTGAATACTCCCTCTTCTTCACATTCAGGAATGCTGCTTGGCTGGCCCCCTCTTTCCAAGCCAACAGATTCCGAGAACAGAAGTAGAGACTGTGATGGCTCCTGTCCATGTCTCTCTGACTGCCTGGGCACTTTGGCAGGTGGTGAAGAGACAGATGGTTGCTCTTCGGTGCTCTGACCCTGAGAGGATGCGGAAGTAATTGAAGTCGATGCGTTAGCTGCCATCCATCCGACAACGGCTTCAATTTGTTCCTCCCGCAGCAGTGGGGTACGTTGAGGTCCTACAAAGCTGCGCATAAAGGACTGTTGCCTGCTAAAACTGGGGGATGCTGATCCACTGGTGCCCGCAGCAGGCCCAGAATCTCCACGTCCTCTACCTGTAGAATCCCCACGTCCTCTCCCTGCAGAATCCCCACATCCTCTCCCTGCTGAAACTCCACGCCCACGCCCACGCCCACGCGCCTTACTCCCTGCCTTCTTCATCTTGCAAGACTGCTTAAGATAGGCAGAAAAGTACAAAGGGGGGCCTTAGTGTGCTTATTCCTGAACAGCTGGTTACAGGTACAAGAAACACTAATTTTATGAAGTGTGTGTGTGTGGACTACACTTTAATAGGAGCTGATGTGGCCTACACAAGTTCCAAATGTAGTGTTTGGTGAACTTTTTTTGTGGTTTCTTTGTTGGAAACAAACTAAAGTATGTGAACAAAGAATTGAAACTGATAGTATCACCAACTTTTTGGAGCTATTACAATGCAGGCAGGTAACCTACAATGCAAAAGATGAGGCTCCAAAAAAATTGGGTAATACTAATCTGGCTGCGCCGGCAGGGCACAAGCCAGAAAAAAAGGCTCCTCTATCTACTCCTATATAGTGTTTGCAACCAACCAATGTTGATGGATACGGATGGATGCACACTAATAGGAGAAGAAAAAATGAGCTGCACTCAAAGACAAATATGTGTGAGGCAGTGACGCACGTTGAGCGTCCTACAACCAGACGTAGCTGCAGGACACTCTACTCAGCGTGAGCTGCACTCACACACAGTCAGAGACCTCTCAGACAGCCGTCAACAGTGCAGCTAAGTGGGCACTGGCACTGACAGGCTGCAGAAAGGCTCCGCTGTGTACTCCTATATAGTGTTTGCAACCACCGTAGATGGAGACGGATGGATGCACACTAATAGAAGAAAAAATGAGCTGTACTCAAATAAAAATATGTGTGAGGCACTGACGCACGCTGAGCGTCCTACAGCCAGACGTAGCTGCAGGACACACTACTCAGCGTGAGCTGCACTCACACACAGTCAGAGACCTCTCAGACAGCCGTGAACAGTGCAGCAAAGTGGACACTAGCATTGAAAGGCTGCAGAAAGGCTCCGCTGTCTACTACTAGTGTTTGCAACCAACGTATATGGATACGGATGGAAGCACACTAGATTGAAATTATGTAAAAAATGCAGCTCAAAAAATAAAAGATGTATGAGGCAGCAGTGATCACACTGGGTGGCCTACAGCTTGACGTGGCTGCAGGACCCACTCCACAGCGTGAGCTGCACTCACACAGCCCTTGCAGACAGCTGTGAACACTGCTGCTAGGGCAAAGAAGGCTACAGTGGTGGTTTATGTAGCCTGGGTAAAGCACTAGATGTTTGGTGGAATCGCTATTTCTAACTGTCCCTCACAGTCTTCTACAGCAGCCTGTCCCTAACTGAATTCACAGCAGAGTGACCAGAAATGGCGGCTGCGGTGGCTTTTATAGTGCATCATGACATCATTTCGGCAGCCAATCACAGCCATGCCAATAGTTAACATGCCTACATGCCTAACAGGATGTGCCCACACTTTGGAGGATTCCCATTGGCTTAATCAAAGCAAGCAGGCTCATAGCATGATGGGAACTTCCGATTCCGATTCCGTAATCCGATATGACAAAAGTATCGGAAGTCCGTATCGGAATTCCGATACCGCTAATATCGGCCGATACCCGATACTTGCGGTATCGGAATGCTCAACACTACTGATGTCATTTAAAGTGCAACTTGTCATGAAAAACAAGCCACCATACATCTATATTGATGGAAAAATAAAACAAGTTATGGCTCTTGGAAGATGGGGAGGAAAAAATGAAATCGAAAAAAAATAGGAAACTTACCCTGGGGTGAAGGGATTAACTCTGTGACTGCCTCACAAAGTGCACATGTCAAAAACAGTAGTGATTGTTTTGTACGTAGTCTAGTAGAATTTAAGACATTTGCCTGACCAGGTAAATGCCCATCATTTACTGACCTATTGCCGTTGTTATATTTTGGGGGTTTACTTAGCATTTTTTGGGAATTGGTTCAAGAAGCAAAAGTTAATTCTAGTGTACTATAAAATGTATGCTAACAGAAAAAATGGCAATATACTGTGTAATGTAAAGCGAAAACAAAACATGGCATCAAATTAGGAATGTGGTAATAAGAATATGGGAGCTGCAAGTGGCACCACCACCACTGACACCAGCCTTCCAGGCAGTATTACTACTAAGGGCTCATACTCACATGCGAGAAACTCGGACGACTCTCGCACGTCAATATCCAGCACTGCCGCCGACACTCGGGAGCGGAGTGTTCAGCTGCATCGAAACACATGCAGCTGAATGCTCCGATCCAAGTGTCGGCAGCAGTGCCGGGTATTTACATGTGAGACTCGTCTGAGATTCTCACATGTGGGTATGAGCCCTAAGTGAAACTTGCACTTGCCCTCCTTTGCCTCTGGGAGTGGAGGATGTTATGGGCTATGTGGCCCATCATTCATGTCACCCACGGCAGGATGATGTTACCTCTGACAGGGAGACTTTCTGTTGGAGCCAGTTTTCAGTCCATTGCTCCTCCACTGCTGTGACAGTGGACTTTCATCACAGTCTTCTTTGACCTGTAAGGATGATGGGCTGTGCTGCAACGTTCCTATCCCAGAAGACACCAGTCGTGCTGTGTGTGAATGGTGTCTTGCGTCTTTGTATATATTGTGTCATGTGAATTGTGATGTAATGAAAAATGTAAGATAAGTAATGTTAGGCTGGTTTCACATTTGCGTTTTTTTTTCGCGGTATTTTAGCGCTAAATAGCGCATGCGTTTTTTTTCCTATACTTTGCATGGGATGCGCTTATGTGCGCATACACATGCGTTTGTACGCGTTTTACCGCGCATGCGTTTTTTTGCGGTATGCGCTCGGGCGCACAAAATGCAGCTTGTTGCATTTTTTGAGCGTCCGACTTGCCTCAAAAAAACGCATGCGCGCGCAATGCGTTTTTTTACAGCAAGACACCCATTATAAGTCTATGGTGAGCATATGTGCGCATTGGCATGCTTATGTATGCGTTTTTTTGCACATGCGTTTTTTTTTTTACCATTAGTTTAGACAATGGAATTTAGGGGTTTGGGTTAGAGTTAGGGTTAGTTAAGGG
>NW_027361747.1:270000-277500 GCF_039654945.1 Dendrobates tinctorius
GAAGATATCTGCACAGAATTCAAGGCCGCACATTTGTAAATCCCCAGCGGACGGACACTTCTGCAATATCTTTGACTGTTTTCAGCCTTCATAATAAAATGCATGACTTGTTGAAAACATATGGTACATTTGATTTTTGCATTTGTCCCAATTTTTATTGCACTGAAAATTCTGAAAGAAATTATATTATTTAATGAGTCGTACAGAATTGAATACTTTCTTTCAGGATTAATGCCATAGTTTGTGCAGCTTGTCCCATTCACATAAATGGAGCTGAGCTACAATACCAGACACACAGTAAACAGAAGAAAGTAGTCATGATTAGTATTCATTTTTAATTCAATTAGATGACACAATTACAGGGGTTTTCCGGCCTAAAGGCCCCGTCTCACTAAGCGATCTCGGTAGCGAGATCGCTGCTGAGTCACAACTTTTGTGACACAACAGCGATCTCAACAGCGAGATCGCTGTGTGTGACAGCGATCAGCGAGTGGCCCCCCTGCCGGTATCACTGATCGCTGGAAGAAACCTCTGGACATTTCTTTGGTCGCTGGTCTCCCGCTGGCCAGCACACATGGCTGTGTGTGACAGGTGGGAGACCAGCGATCAGGTGTAAAAAATAATTAAAAAAATACAAAATATAGTTATTCTCACCTTCTGACGTCGCGTTCAGCCATCCTGCCTCTCTCCACGCTCCGGTCCCAGTGATCCTTTGCGAGAATGACCGCGAGATGTCACGGTCTCGAGGGATAACAAAGTCTCGCGGTCATTCGTGCAAAGGATCACTGGGACCGGAGCGTGGAGAGAGGCAGGATGGCTGAACGGGACGTCGGAAGGTGAGAATAACTATATTTTTTATTTTGATTCTATTTTTTACAGCGATGGCCAGCGATGCCGGGCGCTCGGCATCGCTGTGCTGATCGCTGGTGAAGCTGTCTGTTTGACAGCTCACCAGCGATCACATAGCGACTTACGAGCGATCCTGACACCTTGATATTGGTGTCGGGATCGCTGGTAAGTCGCTTAGTGTGACGGGGCCTTTAGGTTACAAGTCTGCAGTCACAATATATTCCTGCAGACTTGTGAATCCTCACAGCTTGCGCACTGCACACTGTGAGCTATCTCCGATGCCAGTGCTGGGAGCAGCGGACACGTGACCGCCAGTATGTGATTTGCATACACGCCGTCACATGCCAACTAAATGTACGCTGCCTCGCTCAATGCAAGTGAACTGAGAGAGGACCGACATGTCTAGTTGGAAGAGGGCAAATCGCATATTTCCTGATGCTGACCCTGGAAAGGCCTCACAACACATAGAGTGACTGCAGATTTGTACCCCAAGGCTGGACAACACCTATAACTATTCCCCATGAAAACCGTGTCAGTGCCAATATTCATTCCGGTACACCAGGGGATGCAGTCATATTGAAATTGTGCAGTACTGCTAAAAAGTCTGGTGCTTTATGGATACATAATAAGAACTTCAATTATTCTCAATCTTCATAAATCTAGCAATATATAGTATTAGATTAGCGTGGCTGATTCTTTTCAGTGTAGGCAAATGAAAAAAAAACAGCTTTAAGGCAGTTTTTAATTTACTCTGTGTATTAGCATTCAAGTACAGGAGCACTTATTGCCGTTGGTCCCAAGGTACAAGGCACAGGAGACCTGAATTTAAAAGATAACTACTGGTGTGTAGTGCAAGGCAGGTCTCATCATCATGCCAGATAATATAATATTTCATAATTTAATATCTGTTTTATATAATACACTGTTCATCATAGTGTTCCAGCTGCTCATATTGCTTCATTGAGTGTATAACTAGTAATTTAGGAAAAAGTTTTGGTATTTTAATATTTGAAGATTGAAACATTTCCAGCCACTTTTTAAAAAATCATTAACGGCATATTGCGAGGACAGAAGGTAATGCAGGATTATGGGGGTCCATTGACTGAGACCAACACCAATGCCGAGAAACATCAGCTGTGCCCCTTCAGACAAAAGTCACTTGTGACCAGGTGATGGGTCTGGCTTTAGATCCGAGGGTTCGACCATGTGAATTGCAGCCTTATGCCAGCCATGCGTATGGTCAGATAAATGTTTTGAAATATTTTCAATAAAATATACAAAAAGGTTTAGTAGGACTAGTTATAGCGAGGGTAAGGGTATGTTCACACTGAGCTTTTTAAGGAGTTTTTGGAGCAGAACCTCAGCGGAAATTCTTTAAATCTTCATGAAAAATGCAAAGTGGCGTTTCTGCTCAATTTCCGCTCTAAAATCAAAGCAAAAAGACGTAAAAGGAACTTGTCAACATGAAAATGCAGTCCAATCTGCTGGCGTCATGTTCAAGAGCAGGAGAACTGTCATCTACACAGCCCTAGTTATTTACCTTGGTCAGTGTGCTGTCTGACCTTCTCAGTTTTCTATTTCCTCGTAGGTTGAGCGTCGGTTCATCACATGACGGACACCAATGGCATGTTGTACCCTAATGACTTTTAATGGTGCCCAACAGGTTTTGTCATGGTGACCATCATTTTAACAAAATAAATAATGTTTCTAAATTATATTTGGCACATCTTCTGTTATAGATCTTCAAATTATGCCCCAAGACACCATGGTGGCTTGGTGGTTAGCACTGCAGCATTGCAGCACTGGGGTCCTGGGTTCAAATCCCACCAAGGACAACATCTGCAAGGAGTTTGTATGTTCTTCCCTTGTTTGCATGGGTTTCCTCCCACACTCCAAAGACATACCGGTAGGGAATCTAGATTGTGAGACAGCAATGATGAAGCGCTGTGGAATATGATGGCGCAATATAAGCTTCTTATGATGTAAGAGCGTTATAGAGAACATAGATGATTTCAGTTGTGCCAATGTTACAATAATCAGTACAATATAAGGCCAATCCTAAACAAAGAGATCTCGACATCTGATTATGTTACCCCTATGGTGCTGGTGGGGGTCCCAATTCTATAAGCAATCCTGATAGGTTCCATATCCATTGCCATTGGACGCCAACTGTTGGTTCAGGTTTCCAATGTGTGGAAATAGTGCAGTCTCCATAAACCTGCACATTCGTTCACTGACGCATTATTCTGCCTGCCGTCTACCTGCAGCTTACTGCCACGGTATGTTTGCCTTGCTAAAAAAAAAAAAAAAAAAAGATTTTATTTGATAATATTTGGTTTACCGGTAATTAAACAAAATTTGGTAATTACACAAGGAAGATTAAATCTAAATATGTTAACGCCATGTTGAATATTTTGGAGCAAATTGTGCAATCAATAACGCTATCACATGAGCATGATTTGGCTAATGAGCCTCAAGACAGAATCATCAACATTTCCCACATTTTTTAAGATAAGTAAATGCGTGTAATCCGTAGAAAATGAGCTGCGCTGACACAGGAACGCTGTACTTGTAAACCTGATCCCGAGTTTACATTATTACATTATTAAATATGTGAATGGTTGTATCGGAAATACAATTAAACAAAAGATTAAAGCAAATTCTCTCGCAGATTTACAAGCTTGATTACATTTTGGATTTCTCTGCTCCTGCCATAGCTGCTTTTAAAACCGCAACTTTCATATGCCAGCCTGTTGTCTATGTCTGTGCGCGCTGACCTTTGTTGTAAGATCTGCTATAGACATCACAACCTCTCACATCAATTTACTACAATTGGATGTGGCATCTTGCAACTAATTCAATTTGGAGAGAAATGCACCTGGCTCTGTTTTTCCCTATAGAATGTAGAAGCTCTGCTAGGCCCTCACAGATGCCATCTATCTAAGTAGCCCATGTGTTTTCAAGGTCTAAGCCGTTTGTCTTCATTTCCCAAAATATAGCCCATTACAAAAGCACTATAACCAAATTACGGGATGTACTATGAGCGAATCTCTTCGAGGTGCAAATGAAAAAAAAAAGAAGCAGATAACCACAGGCTCCATTTATTGCTCCATTTTACTGATACAATATGTATCTTGTAGTGTTCTACAATATTGTAGGCGGCAACAAAAGGTAAAATTGTGGACTCCTATGTCACGTAATAAATAACTGGATATATCTTTGTCAGCTGGGATATCTCAGGGAGAGAAGGTAATATTTGCTATGTGACATGGCTCCCATCTGTCACATCTTCCCATGAATATAGCAGAATATAGTACAATCCATTTAGGAAGCCCTGCAGTCCATTTTATCTGTAATACCCCCGTGTACTGCAGATGAATACATAGTAAGTGGATGTGTGGCAGGATGATATTAGTTAGTGGCATTCGGACTTTACATAGATTCTATGGGACTTTTCCCCCACTACAGTCTCTTTGCACAATCAATTTTGGAGAAGAATAAAGCTAAAAAGTAAAGCTTTAAACAGCTAAAAGCACTAGAAAAGAAGGGGGTAAGTGGCTTAAGGGGAATCTGTGAATCTGTCACCAGGTTTGTGCTATCTCATCTGAGAGCAGCATAATGTAGGGAAAGAGCAAATGAAAAAAAGATGCAATTATTTTACTTTTCACTTGAAAAAGACGCTAGTCCAGCATTGAAACACATTGTGGAAATAAAAGCCAGTTATCTCATCTTGATCCTAAGGACTCTTCATTACAGCAGCACAGACTGATATTGTGTTAAAAATAAATAACAATAGACTGACCGTTATTTCCAAATAGAAAACAAGTGTGTACAAGTGCGAACTAAGAGTAGCCATCTCCATAGATAACCAATAAATAAAATTGCACTCTGTACCACTATATCATGAGCACATGAAATATATGAAATATGAATAGCATTACTGCTTTAGAAAATTTTAAAAATTGATAATACTTTGCCCAGAAATTGGCCAATTCATGTATACCCAGCAGCGGCGATAAGGCGTTCCTCATTGCTCTACCCACATAAATGCAGGGTTCAGTGTTATGAATGAGTCACCGAGGAGGACAAAACAAAAAGCAAGCTAAGCCCAGAAAACCGGAGAGGTTGGTAACTAGCGGATTGCAGACCCCTGATCCTATCCACAACAACTAGCAGTAGCCGTGGAGCGTGCCTAGACGCCTCGTCACGGCCGGAGAACTAAATAAGCCTAAAGAAAGAAAGGGAAAATCTAAACTGCCCCAGAGCAGACCCCAAAGCAATAGACAGCCCCCAACATGTATTGCAAAGACTGTCGGGAGACCAAGGAAGCGGCATAATGGGATCATCAGACAAAGATAAGGTATTATTGTTTTTTTTTATTTTGAATGAGTATCCACACTTGTGTATTTTGCTGTGGAATGCTAGGATTTGGTTGAGGAAAGATGTATATCTTTGTACCGTGTTAGCCAGTAGATAGAAAAATATTCAGGATTGAGAGTCCTCAGTAGTTGATACCTTTTAATGGCTAACTGAAAAGATGGTAATACATTGCAAGCTTTCGAGACTACTCAGGTCTCTTCATCAGGCTAGGATTTGGTTGTGAATTTATTCTTCCATTATGATGTCATTGAAGTCACCTCTATAACTCATCTGAGAGGGTTATAGGGAAAGCATTCTGCTGCCACTTCCAGTAGTCAAGTAAAGAACTCATATATATTCATAACTGTACCTGACATCAGAGGAAACTGTTAAATCATATATGTACACAGCTGTATGGAAGTATGTATGGAAAGAGCAAATATCAATACGATCTCCTACATTATGGGCCTTGTGCTTCCAATTCCAAGCTATTTTCATGACCCATAGGTCTATCCTATAACCAAGTTGCATTGAAAGCATGCATAAACTTTGAAGAAACAGTCTACAAAGATTATTACCACCCCATAATTAGGGGTAAGGCAGGACTGGGCCTCTATGTCCTATAGCAAATGCATGGTCTTCTTTAACTGGATGTGTTCCTTTGGCACTACCAATTATGACAAATTTTAGAGAGCTGTTAGGGTACTGTTACACTTAGCGATGCACCAGCGATCCCGACCAGCGATATGACGCGGTCAGGATCGCTGGTGCATCGCTAGGTGGTCGCTAGTGAGCTGCCACACAGGCAGATCTCACCAGCGACATCGCATGGGTCGGGGATCGCTACTTACCTGTCGGACGCGGCGATTCTGCGTCCTCCCGCCCGGCTCCATGCGTCGCTCGTCGGCGCCACAGGAAGGCCAGCAGGAAGCGCCCGACGAGAAATGGTCCAGGAGCTTCTCGCGCGATCAGCGATAACCAGCGGGGGAGCCGGTCGGAGGCAAGTATCACATGCAGCGATATCGCTAGCAATATCACTGCAACGTCACAAAATCGGTGACTTTACAGCGATATTGCTAGCGATATCGCAGTGTGTAACGGGGGCTTTAGTTAGGCTCTATTAGTGCAACATGCCCCCTTCTTACATTCAATGACTCTCTAAATGAATTTCCTGCTTGGGATTTGTTTGATGACAGAGCATACCAGCATTATTTTCAAGAAAGCTCCTGGAAGCACTCGTTTCTGAGAGATTTTGATGTGATCAAACAGATTTCTTAACTTTTCCTGTAGTCCGGGAGGTATCCCTTTTTTACAGAAACATTAGCAAGTATGCTCTAACCTCATTCAGGATAGGATGAAGAACAGTTACGTAGATTTCTTTATACTGAAGAGAACTGAAATAAATTGTATGCTTCTTCTGATAGGATGGTAAAGTCGATATAGACAAAAACACAAAACCAGCGACACGTGAACATAATCTTCAATGCACCAAAAGCTTGATAACACACAAGTTAGGAGTACAATCACAGATACTGTAAAAATTACTGAGACAGGCCTTCCTAGTGAAGTACAAAGCTGAGAAATGTCCAAATCAAGGCAGGTGAATATCTTTTGATTGGTAAAGATTAAAAATGAGCAAATAGATTCGATACAAATGTAATTTGTGTAACATTTTTAGGAATTCAGGGAAGCTGGCAAATTCAAACAATATAGATAAGTCTCACATGAGCTCGAGCGTGGGCTTTCCCATAATGCTTTGCAGTTGTCACATCCCATGTTATAGTGCTATCATAGCTTGTATAAAAGCTTAGGCAGGGAATGCAGCAGCCAGTTTATGGTAAATCTGGATAATGTGAGAACCTCATACTCTCCACAAAGTGTCTAGTGAAACTTGCATTGGGTGCGATCTGCACCAGGGCTCAGTGTACATACAGGTGCTTCTCACAAAATTAGAATATCATCAAAAAGTTAATTTATTTCAGTTCTTCAATACAAAAAGTGAACTTCATATATTATATAGAGTCATTACAAACAGAGTGAACTATTTCAAGTGTTTATTTCTGTTAATGTTGATGATTATGGCTTACAGCCAATGAAAACCCAAAAGTCATTATCTCAGTAAATTAGAATACTTTATAACACCAGCTTGAAAAATTATTTCAAAATCCGAAAATCTTGGCCTACTGAAATGTATGTTCAGTAAATGCACTCATTATTTGGTTGGGGCTCCTTTTGTTTTAATTACTGCATCAATGTGGTGTGGCTTTGAGGCGATCAGCCTGTGGCACTGCT